>NW_010365594.1:295723-303060 GCF_000414095.1 Morus notabilis
TCCTGCTGAGCTTTCGCTCTTTCCTCCTTTCTACGAAGTTGTTCCAAAGCCCTTGCCTCACGTGCTGCACTTGATGCTTTTCGTTCTTCTTCCCTCCTAACTAGAGCCTCTTCCTTTCTCCTCTGTGTCTCAGCAAGACGCTGCAACTTTTCAGCTTCAATGAGTTTCCTCCGTTCTAATACAGCTTCTTCTCTTGCCATGTCTTCTTTTTGTTTAGATTTCATTACCTGAAGTTTCTCAGCTCTCCTCAACTCTGAATCATGAAGCTTTTGTCTCAACATAAGCTTCTTATTCTCCTCATTTAAGGAGGTAATGAAACGAACCTCATTAACTTTACTGCTCTCATCACCAGCTCTCTTCACAACTTGAGCAAGAAAAGCTTCGTGCCGAGACTCACTGCGTTGTTGTCGAGCGTACATTCCCTCTCGTAACTTCATGTTTCGAACAGCCTGCCATTCACTGACTCGATTTAACTTTTCCGAGGTTCTCTGAAGCTTTTGAACTCTCTCGTTCTCCAGCTCACCTCTGATTCTCATAGCCCTTGCATGCTTTTCTGCTGCCTCCCTCTTCAAATCCATAGCATTTTTCTTCTTCTTTTCAGGAGACATTAGCTTATCATGCAACATACGTGCACGCTCAGCACTTTTCCTGCTCATGCCTGGCGAATGCGAAACACGGGAAGAGACTCGAAAAGGAGATGCAAGTATGTCCTCCCAGTTCCTCTTCTCTTTCCATGCATCCATGGATTTCCAAGGAGCTGAATTTCTCTTTTCCTTTTCCTTATCTTGTTCAGACTGAGGGATTTGTCTCTTATAATGATCTGTCACCTTAAAATTTTTCTCAGAAACAACTCCGGCCAACGTCTTAGCTTTCTTCAGAAGAAGCTTCTCTGCTTCAGATCCAGGTTGTTCTCTCCTACTCTTTCCAACGGCAGCATTGTCCCTAGGAGGTAACTTAGATGTAATAACGTTTGAGGATGGAACCCGTGGAGAGACATCACCATTCTGCACAGCGTTTAATTTGCTGGAACCAACTAACTTAGCATTCTGCTGTTCACTACTCAGTTCCCCTATCAAACCTTGTCCATTGGATGTTTCATCACTTACTAACACCTTCTTAAGACTATCACCAGATTTGAGAAAGATTTTTGCATCATTATTATGACGTATGGCAGCTCTTTCTCGCTGAATTTTCTTAAAGGTTTCAAGAGATGAAGAAAGTATCTCTGCTTTGTGTGCTGATGTTGTCATTCTCCGGACCTGCAAATAATATTAATTGATGTTAAAGTATAAAACTATTGTTGGCCCACCTCCTAATAGCTTAAGCTTTCGGGATGGCTTGGTAAACTAACATGGTATCAGAGCGGGAGGTCCTGAGTTCAAACCCCCGTAATTACACTCTTTATCCCCATTTAAAATTGCCATCATGTGTTGGGTCTTTAATATATCTCGGGCTTAAATATTCCCGTGTTGGGCTTCCAATTAATTTACCCACACGATTGCCCATTGTCCAGCCCACACGTGAGGGGGAGTGTTAAAGTATAAAACTATTGTTGGCCCACCTCCTAACAGCTTAAGCTTTTGGGATGGATTGGTAAACTAACAATTGACTAATGTTGTTTATATTAGAGATGCAGGAAAATGAAGAAAGTGTTAACGTCTTCACTCCAAAATCTAATATGTGATGCAATAGATTAAATGCAAGCTAGCACATGCTCAAACCATTACATAATATTAGAACTTTAGTGGCGTGAAGTTTCATGTTGCAAACTAATTAGTAATTTTCATATGAAGATTCAATCATCTTAAAAAGGAGCCAAGAAAAGACATTCATAGACTAAGCACATTAAGATTGAATGGTTCGAACAAGATACAAAATCATAAATTTTCTCTATATAACCTCAAACTTGTTTTAGCAAGTTATTGATTTCACGGGATAGGGGGAAAAATAAGCAAACATATTCCTTGCAACTTAGTAATAAAACTAATAAAATCAAAACCAAGGGAAAAGGCCAAGTCAAAATTATAATGGGCAACTATAATGTATTATGCTATGTAAGCATCCCTAAGAATTCAGAAATAAAAGTATAAGGAACTTCTAACATAACAGCGCAAGCTCCACCATTCTTGTCTATAGACTTTGATTCCATAAACTATATGCATCAATTTAACATTTGAGTCTAATTTGTCAAACTGGAAAAAGGAAAATATGTTAGCATGATTACCTCCCATGACAAAGCATGTGGCCTGCGATGGTCACTCTTCAGATTGATTGGCGCCCCACTATTGAACTGAGAAGACAACCTTTTCAAGCTTTCAAACTCTTCCACTCTAATTGTTAGATCTTTAAAATCAAATGCAGCCTCTTCGAGAACAATAATGGCCTCTTTCATCTGCTCCATATCACATTCTAGTTCACAGAGAAGATAAAGCTCATCCACAGCCCTATTAAGATTCTCAAACAAAAAGCACCAAAGACGCTGCCTAAACCGCTCCTTGCTTTCAACCGTGTCACATTCTCCTAGGCTATTCACGTTCTGAGCGTTTGACATATTACCCTGTATGGTATCACCGTGTAGAACCACATTCTCTCCCATCGACGCCATGGGGGTAGGTTGTTCTTCGGAAATATTAGCTCCACTATTGCCAGCCTGGACTGACTCAGGATTGCTGTCAATAAGAACTGGTTTTCCTGAATCCCCTTCTGTCTTCGATGCTTCAAGAATTTCTCGATTGCCAACCTCAGTTGTAACTATAGGATCCTGAACTTTCACCACTATCTCAGTCTCCACACTAGATGAACTAGTAGCAGTTACACAATCATTAATTACTGATTTGACTTGTTCAATTTGGATATCATTGCAATTTGAAACATCAATGCCCCAATCAGTCGATTTTTCACTGGCAATCGATATTTCGACATTTTCATCAGATTTATGGTTATCTTCAAATTGTTGGTCCTTAGGAGATAGTGGATGCATCTGATCAGAAACAGGAATTCCAGGCGCAGGCACAGGTGCAGATGCAGCCCCTGATTTGTTTTCTTGAGAACTTGTACATGACAATGCACAAGAAACCAAATTCCTATCCTTTTCACTATCCCTACAAACAATCAAATTATCCTCTTCGATAGCACCGAACTTAATTCCAGCTCCAATAGCACTTTCAGGATGCTGCACTCCATTATCCTCTAACCGACTTCTATTACTATTGTGAACCACATCAGCCTCCTCTTTTTGAGGAACTTTCTCAACCAATTTATTTCCCTCACTTAAGTTTGCTACATCCGGAGGGGATGGCTTCAGACATTCAGGGTTTTGCTTAACAACACGATCATCAAAAAATCGCACATTTAGCTTGCCTTCATTTGACATGGTGGTAGCGGAATTCGTAATGCTTCTCTGACTATGAACAGCGTAATTCTCCCCTCCTTTCGGATGCTGGTATCTACGCTTGCCGTGGGAATTTCCATTGTTTTCACTTAATGAGGACTGACCACAAAAAGTGCTGGAAGCATTTCTTCCTGAAAATCCTCCAACCCAACTCTGTAGGGAGAACTTCGAGCTATTTCTATGTTTCTATCAAAAAGGAAAAAGAATGAAACAATATCATGGATAATTAGTTCCGTATATCACCTATTAGAAAAGTATAAGCTGCAATACAATTACTTCCATGTTAGAGAACTATTATTCTCCCATTCTACTATACATCAAAATAACAACTTAAAATCAATGCACCATTTTCATGATATATCAAGTTTTAGCCGATTCATTTCCTACAAAAATCAAGATTGATATTAATCAAAATTGAGACTTTTTGTTAGATATAACTAAAATAAAGGGAAAATACAGTCCACCCATGTAAGCCTAAAATCAAAGCATCTCATTTTCAAGAGAAAAACGCCACAATTCAGAATCTCTTTAGAAAGATTATTCCCAAAAAAAAAAAAAAAAAAAAATCATATATTTGCTTGATTTAAGGAACAAAAATTAGTCGATGAATAAAATTACACCTTTTTCACTTCGAACCATCCAGAGCCTTGATCATCCACTGCTTCTCCACTGTTCTCCATCCCCAAAACTTGATCAAACCAAAATCATCCTTCTCCAAACCCAGAAATTTCACATAACTTTAATTCCAACCATTAAAGGAAAAAAAATTATCTTTTTTATCAAAAGCTCCCAAAAAACAATATTATTCAACTTGCCCAACAAAATCCCGAATTTCCTATTCAGACGCATAGGAATATTGGTAAATTTCCAATAAATTGGATAAATAAATATAAAAAATAAGAAACAAACTCCGAGAAAGTGGCTATGTATATTTATATATATATATATATATATATATATATATACAGGGAAAATTGACAGCTCAAAGCTGAAAAATAACTTCGAGCAAACCAAATTCCCAACAGAATTGAGGATCGTATGATGTGAAGTTTCGTGTTACGAATCAAATTCGACGATGAATTAAAAAAAAATAATAATAAGATTTTTCTAGGGTTTTTTTTTTTTTTGGGAATTATTGTTTGTTGTTATTATTTTCGGGAAGAAATGAAAGGAAAGGAGGGAAGAGTAGTGAAGTGTGAATTTGTCAACATTTGTTTTGTTTGCGAGTAAAGAAGAAGAAGTTGGTAAAGGAGATGTTATGCTTTTACAAATTTGGCCTTGTGTTTTTACATAATTACATGTTTGTCCCATGAAGTTTTTGTTTTAACATGGGTCGGATTTGGTTCAAACAAACGGAGCGGCAATGGACCCACCGACAATGATATGGTTTTTTTTCTTTTAAAAAAAGAGAGATCGTTTTTAATATTTTGTGTTTTTTTATAATTTTAAAGTAGTATCCTAGGCGCGTCTTGATGAATAGTGGTTTTATACTTTTTTTTTTTTTTTACTCTCCACACCCTATAAAATTTTTAAATGATTAAATTTTCTTTTTACACACCCTTATTATTCTAAAATTATCTCAAATTATTTTCATAAAATGATTGAAAATGATTTTATTTACATCTTATTTTTCCTCTTCATACTCACTTCTTTACTCACCACACTTACTTTAATATTATCTTTTGTTTACATCTCTTGTTTTAATTTACTATCTTTTGTTTTTTCTTAATTAAATTTACTATCTTTTTGTTTTGTAACATGGAAAGGCATCTAGATAAGTCTTAGACATATTATTGGATCCTGATTGATGTATCTGGAAAATCCTCCCAAATCAATAAGAAAACTAAAAAGCATGCATGTGCAACTCCAGGTGAAAAACAAAAGAAAAACACAAATTAAAAAAAATCTTCTTACAAAAAATATCAAAGACAATTTAACATATCTCTATATAAATTTTTAGAAGAGTGATTGAATAGTAGAAATTAAGGTTTTGTTATGAATTTTAGATATAAGAATAATTTATAATTTACCAATATAATATGTGAGGTGTGTAAAGAGAAAAAAAACCTTTCTATCGCCGGTTTTCCTTTTATAATAAAATTTAATTATATAATTAAGTCTATTGTCTATTTATATCATTTTATTTAAGAGTTCTATTGTAATTAAAAAAAATTAATTAAAAATGAACATGGAGAGTAAAAAATATGTGCGTATAGAATTACCTTTTGATAAATCGTAATAGTACCTGAAACTCTTTTTTAAGACGTAAATTTACCCTTGTACTTAATTAATTAGAAACCAAAATTTTTAACATATTTTAAAAAATAAAAAGAAAATCTAAAAAACAAATCTCTCCCACTCTTCCTTCCTTTTCCTCTTTTGAAACAAACCAAAATTCACGGTCCTTTTCCAAACCCATAAAAATTTCAGCCCTTCTAAAACCAAGAAATCTAAAAACTTCCCCTTCCTTTTCAAACCCACTCGCTGCACTGCACCTCCTCCATCTCGGAGGCGAAGGGAAGCTCCAAAATTGGAGGAGGATTTTGTTGTTGAGAGTGTAGGAAGACGATGAGGATTTAGTCAGAGACGGAGAAGGGTATGAAGGAGGCAAAGGACGAGCGGGGGACCCTTGAATTTTGGGATTATCCTCTTAGTTACTGACCATGGCTAAGGCTATATTTGTTCCCCAACTCAAATTAAAACTTAAATGTTATAGTAAAAAAAAATTAAATTTAAATTTTTATAAGAAAAATATTTTAAAAAGAGATATTTGTCACTTGAGTTTTAAAAAGAATATGGCTTAAATTTTTTTCACCTGGATTTGAATTTGTTAAGAAGTTACCTTGAATTGGATTTGGAATCAGATATACCTTCTTACTCTTAGTATTTTTAAAAATATATATTTTTAATAATTTTGTGAAAAATAAATTATGAGTAAATTAAATATAAGGGAATATTTGATATTTTGAGTGTGTTTGAAACTCGTTTTAAAATGACTTTATTTTTATATGAAAATGAAAATAAAAACGTTTTCAATTTAAGATAGAAATCATTTTAAAAATGCGTTTGTTAGTTTTATCAAGAGATTATTTTCAGTATAAAAAAACTCATTAATGTATTTTTCTCTCTCTGCTCGAAATAGGAGAAAACAAAAATAAAAAATGAAAAATGACTTTTCATTTCTCTCTCATTTTACACTAAACCAAAAAATCGTTTTCATTTCCGCTTTTTTATCTTTAATTATATCAAACGCCGTTTTAATTTTATTTCCATTTTTTCTCAAAAAAAACGTGAAAAACAAAAATAAGAAAAATTCTAAACACGGCATTTATGTCTCAAAAAGGGTCTCTAGTTACTAAAAAATAACTTATTAAAAAGTCAGGATATCAATTCAAAATTATCAAAAACACAAGGTATTAAAAGTGTTGAGAATGGTGTCCTAGAGCATAAGATGTAATAGGATATTTATTATTTATTTAATAAAAGAGTTTATTCATCATTTTATGTGCATATATTTATGAATATTTTATGAATATCAATGAAAATTCCATGATTATTTATGTAACCTTAAACATTGTATATAAGTGTTATATACGAGAGGATAATGTTTAAGGATAATAATCAAAAAGTAATGTTCATAATGAATTTAATTAAAGTTTGGAATCTTTAATTAAAACATTATTAATACATGTCATTCCCATTTAGAATGGAACGGTGTTATCCGCACTATTAATATGGCGAGATATTGAATGAGTGTATTTCGTATAATGAGATTATGTGGAACAAGGACACAGACACAATATGAATTTCTAGTAATTCCGTTAAGTATATAAATTCTAATTGAGTCTACCGATGGTCATATATAGGATGATCTTAATTCTGAGTTCTTAACAGACTCCTATTTATGGATTCGTGTCTTTTGATTTACTCGGTACGGATTCTGAGA
>NW_010365594.1:303483-307002 GCF_000414095.1 Morus notabilis
TTAAACTTATTTGATAAGTTGTTCAATTTAGAATTCAAATTAATTTAAGTTTAACTTAAATTGGAATTTGAATTTGAGTCAAAATTAGACTACAGGATAAAGGATGATTTTCTCTTCCTTCCCTATCTGATATTGGCGCCACACAGGGATGAGAATCCCCATCTTGGCCGGCTACACTAAGGGATAAGGGAATAGGAGATTTTGTTTAAAATTCAAATAGGAGATAATTAACAAGCTTTATCTTAGAGATAGAGATTGGATTCCTTCTAGAAGTTTGACTTCTACTCTATAAATATTATTTTTGAGACAATTTTCAGAATGGTTTTTTACCCTAATTTTAGAGGTGGCCGAAATTTCTCTATAGAAAGAAGGAAACATTTTTTCTCCAAAAATTCCACATCGTGCATGCGTTGGTGTTTGTGGAAATTCAAGTGTTTATTGTAACCCGTTTTGTCTCATGTGTGCCCACACACACGTCTTCGTGGATTCTAGAAATTGACGTGGAAGACATTGGTTTTCTAAACACAAATATTGGAGCAAGGACTGTTCGTGGTCAAAGAACACAAGTTATCATCCGAGTCGGCTTCCAGGTATTTTTCCTGATTGAGTTCTTAATAAATGAATTAATGAGATTAATTTATTCGTGCATAAATTGATATAATCTATAGAGTATCTCAAAGGTTTTATGAAAATTTTTGTTATCACGATCCCCTCTCCCCCCGCTCACCACGCTTTCGCATCCGAATTCGATTCGGAGACCAGCAAAAAGATGATTTCGCCAAGACATAGAGTAACAAGATGAAATTTCTCAAGATAAAGTTATTAGTCATTCGCCCTAAGAGAGAAATGAGAAAAAGAGAAAAGGAGAAAGTGAGTTGGTCAGAATTCTGAGACCGCCTCCAGACGCATCGCTAGACCTCCAGACTTGAAATTTGGTTGCAGGGCTCTTATCGTTGTGCACTTTTTGATGGCGGTGACTATGTTTGGCTAGGTGGCTTCATTGTGGCGGATCTAATTTTGTTCAAAGGATGGAATCCATATGGCTTAGAGGCATTTTCCTATGCTTTTCTCTCCTAATGGTTGTTCTTTTTCGGGGTTTTGTTCTGAACGGTGGTGGGCTTCTTATGGAGGTGGTGTGTCGACTCCAGACGTTGATGGTGATGGCGCGTGTGTTTCACGATCTGCTAATTACAAGCATATTGTTTCACCACTTGGCCCTCGAAGTGTTCTTCCTACCCCGGTGGCTCTCTTGTCGACTGTACTTTCATTAAAGGCTTGTGGTGGTCGTGCTTTAGGTTTTGTTGTGTATGTTTTAGTCTAATAAAAGCATCGACATTACCGCCATATAGTTTTACCATTTTCTTTGTGATAATGGAGGTGATTCTCCCACCTTTTGAGTTTGTTTTTTGTCGTTAGATTTAGAACTTGGCGAGTTAAAAGTTGCGCTAGTTATGCATCTTTTTCAGAGATATTAGTGACCTTAGAGCTACAGTTACATGCTCTCAATAGATTGAAAGGTTTTATCGATTGTTGTAGTTTCAAAAAGAGCTTTATACGTGCTCAAATTGATGTGCAGATAAAATTTTCTAATATCGAGTCTCATCTTGTACCATCTTTCCTGTGCATTAGAATTTATTGATGGAACTGATTTTTAAATTTCAATTCTGATTGTTAAAATAAATTAGAATCTTTATCTGTTTTAAACTACTCTAATCTTCCAAAAAAACCTTAGCAAAATGTATCTTCAAGAAAACGTAATATCATGCCTTTCAAATTCACAAAATTAATATCTATTTTAAGTTTTATTTTGAATTCAACTTAAATTAAAATTTCCTCATTCAAATCTTTAAAAACCTCTATAGAATCTTTAGTGATTATCCAAATAGCAATTTAAATTTATCTTTCCTCAATTTTAGGTGGTGGAGACTCTAAATCCAATTTGAACTCTATCTAGTAGCATCTCCTCCTGAATTTCAAATATGACAAATTACACTTGCTTATTGGCTTTCTAATAAAATGTCTAAAGTTTAAAAATAATAAATTTTTTCTTTAAATAATTCATCGTTAACATACGTCCTCCTTTTTCATCCCTGCATATTACTCTCATTTTAAAGACAAATAAGTAAATTTTTCTCGGAATAAAATTTTGATAGAAATAAGTATTTTTTAATGCTTAAAATAAAAAACATAATATTAAAAAAAATCAAAAAGGAAAATCTCTCTCTCTCTCCCAGCCCCGGCGAACCCTACCCCCGCGCAATCTAGCTCCGGCGAGCCCAGATCTGCAGCCACGGACCCACCCGCGCGATCCACCGGAGCGAGGGAATGGAGTGCGAGAAGCCCAAGAAATGGGTCTGACGGAGAAGTAGTGGGTTTTGGGTTCGGTCGGAGAACAGAGACAATACCAGACTTGGTAGTTTGGTTGTACCTGTATTTGTGTCTCAAGTTTTGGCATTTTGTTTTGGCCTTTGTGTGTTTGTGTGTTTCTTTCACTGATTTATTTTATAATTATCTTTTTCATCTTCTTCGTCTTCACTATTTTTTTTTCATTTCTGTATGTATGCTTTTGTTTTGTCTCTCTGAAAGTAAGAAAAGGAGGATAATGGTGAAGTGGAAATCACAGGGGACGAAGAAAAACAGAGCAGAGCGGTAAAAGAAAAGAAAAGAAAAGAAAAGAAAAGAAAAGAAAAGAAAAGAAAAGAAAAGAAAAAGAAGTGAAAAACTGTTAGACAATATAATTGAAAATACAAAGAAGAACAAGGAAATAAAGGAATAACAAAATAATGAAAATTGTTACAACCCGAAATCAACCTTTCTATGGAATTCAGAAAAACAGAATTGTATGAATGTCAAGGCACGTGAACCACGTTGTCCTTAAAACAGATTCGTTCCTTCCGGCGTGTGCTTGAGGTTACGTTGGACGTCCGTCTCCCAGGATACAACGACAACGACGGCAGCTCGATGCACTTTCGGAACCGTCCGGCGAACTAGAACTTGATCTTTCCTCTATCACCAAAACCGAACTACAAGAACTACTTAAGGAAATCCGGAACAAACCAACAGAAGTAAGAGAAGAGAAGAAGAATTCTGGAAGAATGAGTGTCTTGTTCATGTGGAGGATGGCCCTTATATAGCCTGCAAAATCTGGGTGTTACACCATGACATTATGGTGTAATGACCCAGATTTATTCCCGAAATAATTAATGGTGATTAAAACCAGCCAAAACGTTTTTTGATTTCCCATGGTGAATCTGGCCACATTCTGGCTAGTAATTCAGCTTTTGATGATGGAAAACCGAAGCCATGAAAGCTTGATTCGGTTTGCCTCCATTGATCACCATTAAGGTCTCATTATGGTCTTTAACCATCATTGTTTTATGCCAAACGGAAGCTGGAAGGTCTTGGCTAGAGCAAAAATAAAATCGCAAAAGTAAGCTCACGCGTTTTTCGGTCCGGCATTCGTGTCCGCAGGTCGCGGGCGCACACATTAGGCCCCAAACCCGCCGGGCCCGTGATTCG
>NW_010365594.1:307871-312694 GCF_000414095.1 Morus notabilis
GTGATTTCTTAATGAAGAGTAACCCGTATTACTCCGCTCGGATTCCTGTCGTATCCGACGCATAAGAATCATTAGAAACCAATGTTTAACCTTTTCCTCGTACGGGTTTCACTGTTATCATCATAGGAATTGGCTGGGGTTACCCCCACAGTGAACTCAGCCAGTCTAGACAATTTAGTTGTCCCATTGAACCTAGATCTTGGGATCTCCAGTCAGCTAGGTTGGGTTTCCACTGCTTCAACCTATTTTTCCATGGGCTTCAATCCCATTCCTCTCGATGTCTTTTCAACTTGATCTCGGTTTAGTCCTTTAGTCAGTGGATCCGCAATATTATCTTTCGACCTTATATAGTCAATGACTATGACTCCCGTTGAGATCAATTGTCTAATGGTATTATGTCGTCGACGTATATGTCTAGACTTACCATTATACATTGTATTGTGTGCTCTACCAATAGCTGATTGACTATCGCTGTGTATGCAAATTGCTGGTACAGGCTTTGGCCAATCCGGAATGTCTTCTAAGAAATGTCTAAGCCATTCTGCTTCTTCACCACATTTATCCAATGCGACAAACTCAGCTTCCATCGTGGATCTGGTTATTACCGTTTGCTTAGAAGATTTCCATGAAATAGCTGCACCACCCAAGGTGAATACATATCCACTGGTCGCCTTAGAGTCCTGTGTATCGGATATCCAACTTGCGTCAGAGTATCCTTCTAAAACACCAGGCTCTCTTGTGTAGTGCAATCCATATTCACGAGTGTATCTTAAGTACCTTAGTACTCTCACAATTGCTTTCCAGTGGTCATCTCCTGGGTTACTCGTGAATCTGCTCAATCTACTTATAGTGAAGGCTATATCTGGTCTTGTACAGCTCATTAAGTACATAAGACTGCCAATCACTCTAGCATACTCCACCTGGGATATGCTTTCACCTCTATTTTTGGACAGATGTTGACTTATATCAATGGGAGTCCTGGCTATACCAGAATCATCCTTATTATACTTGTCAAGTATCTTGTCCACGTAATGTGACTGAGTCAATATGAGACCATCATGCACTCTTTTGATTTTGATCCCCAGGACCACATCAACTGGTCCCATATCTTTCATGTCAAACCTTGAGTTCAACATGTGTTTAGTAGATCTGACCATCCGATCATTACTACCTACAATTATTATGTCATCTACATACAGACAAAGAATGACATAACCATCGTCTGTATTCTTGACATAAACACATTTGTCACACTCGTTGATTTTGAATCCATTTGACAACATAACATCGTCAAATTTCTTATGCCATTGTTTTGGTGCCTGTTTTAGTCCGTACAACGACTTCACTAATTTACAGACTTTCTTCTCTTGTCCTGGAGCTATACAACCCTCAGGTTGTTCCATGTAGATTTCTTCTTCCAGATCTCCATTTAGAAAGGCTATCTTCACATCCATTTGATGAATTCAAGATTCCGCAGTGCAGCAATCGCTAGTATCATCCTTATGGATGTTATTCTCGTCACTGGAGAATATGTGTCAAAATAATCAAGGCCTTCTCGTTGTCTATAACCTTTTATTACTAGTCTAGCCTTATACTTGTCAATAGTTCCATCTGTCTTCATTTTCCGTTTAAAAATCCATTTTGAACCTAGTAGTTTAATTCCAGGTGGAAGGTTTACTAGTTCCCAAGTATGATTTTGTAAGATGGAATCTATTTCACTTTTTATGGCTTTTTTCCATAAAGGACCCTCAGTTGAGCTCACAGCTTCTTTATATGTTTGTGGTTCTGCCTCTAGCATATAGGTTAGAAAATCCGGTCCGAAAGATTTTCCTATCCTTGCCCTTTTACTTCGTCTAGGCTCCTCCTCCATTTCCACATTTTCATCATTTCCAGAATTTTGACTACAATCTTCTATGATAGTCTCAAAAGTTCGTTTTGATGAACTTGGCTCATCTTCCTTAGTCTTACAAGGAAATACATGTTCAAAGAACGATGCATTCCTAGACTCTATTATCGTGTTCTTGTGTATGTCAGGGTTTTTAGACTCGTGCATAAGGAACCGATATGCGGTACTGTTATGAGCATACCCAATGAAGATACAATCAACCGTTTTCGGACCTATCTTCATCTTCTTTGGTGTTGGTGCCATTACCTTGGCCAAACACCCCCACACTTTCAAGTATTTGTAGGAAGGTTTCCTTCCTTTCCACAACTCATAGGGGGTTTTATCAGCTTTCTTACGCGGAACCTTATTTAAAAGGTAATTAGCCGATAAAATGGCTTCCCCCCACATGTTCTGTGGCAACCCAGAACTTATTAACATTGCATTCATCATATCCTTTAAGGTACGATTTTTCCGTTCAGCAATGCCATTTGATTGGGGAGAATATGGAGGTGTGACTTCGTAGATAATTCCATGTTGTGCACAAAGCGCACTAAATGGTTCAACATATTCACCACCTCGGTCACTTCTTACCATCTTAATCTTCTTATTAAGTTGGTTTTCAACTTCTTGCCTGTAGAGAGCAAATTTCTCTACAGCTTCATCTTTGCTTTTCAGCAAATATACATAGCAATACTTTGTGCTATCATCAATGAAAGTGATAAAATACTTATTACCACCTCTCGTTTGAACAAACTTTAAATCACAAACATCACTATGTATTAGATCAAGCGGCTTAGTATTCCTTTCTATCATCTGGAATGATGACCTTGTTAATTTTGCCTCTACACAAATTTTACATTTATGTTTGGAATCGATATGAAATGTGGGAATGTGATCCAAGTTAATTAAGCTACGCAAAGTATCATAATTAACATGTCCTAGTCTACCATGCCATAAATTAGAAGACTCAAGCATATAAACAGAAGACTCTTTCTTTTTATTCATCTTTTTGGGTTTTACAGCTATGGCATTCATTTTCCACATGCCACTTTTCACATAACCCCTTCCCACATACATTCCCATTTTGGACAAAACTATCTTATCAACTTCAAACACCATCCTGAAGCCGTGCATGCTCAGCATTGTCCCGGATATGAGATTCTTCCGGATGTCGGGCACATAAAGCACGTTGTGGAGCTTCACTTCCTTGCCCGAGGTCATCTTCAAAAACACCGTTCCTTGGCCCTTGATCACAGAAGTTGCAGAATTGCCCATGAAGAGCTTCTCTCCAGTTTTCAATGGAACTAGATCAGCAAACTCAGCCCGGTCACAGCAGATGTGTCTTGTAGCCCCAGTATTGAGCCACCACTCCTTTGAATTGGAGTCGACCAAGTTCACTTCGGAGACCACAGCAGACAAGCTGATGTCGGACACTTCTTTGGAAATGGTGTCCACAGCATTGGCCTCTTTATCCTTGTTTCGTTTTGGCAGCCTGCAATCCGCCGATTTGTGCCCAACCTTGTTGCAGTTGAAGCACTTTCCTTGGAATTTCTTCTTGACAATTCCACCCTTTGGTCCCATCTTGGATCCGGGCTTTCCTTTCTTTTTGGAGCTATCATGCTCCACCACATTAGCCTTAGCGGAGCTCGCGGTTGCATTGGAGAACTTCTTCTCAGTCCGCCTATTGTCTTCTTCAATGCGAAGCCTGACAACCAATTGCTCAACGGCTCGCGGTTGCATTGGAGAACTTCTTCTCAGTCCGCCTATTGTCTTCTTCGATGCGAAGCCTGACAACCAATTGCTCAACGGTCATCTCTTTCCTCTTGTGCATCAGGTAGCTCTTGAATTCCTTCCAGGAGGGGGGTAGCTTATCAACCAGCGCAGCTACCTGAAAGGATTCACTAATGGCCATTCCCTCAGCATGTATTTCATGAATTATCAATTGGAGCTCTTGAACTTGACTAATGACAATCTTCGAGTCCACCATCTTGTAATTCAGGAATTGGCCCACTAAAAACTTCTTAGCACCCGCGTCCTCGGACTTATATTTATGGTCCAAAGATTCCCATAAGTCCTTAGCGGTTTTCTTTGAGCTATACACATTGTAAAGCCCATCAGCCAAGCCGTTAAGCACATAGTTCCGACACAGAAAGTCGGAATGGTTCCAAGCATCAACCGCGTGGAATGCTTGAGCATCCACTTCATCCTCTCTAACAGTAGGAGGATCCTCTTTCAAGAATCTCGCAGATTCAATGTTGTTAAATAAAACAACATTTTTTGTTGCCAAGTCTTAAAATTCAGGCCACTGAATTTATCAGACTTTTCATTGTGGTTCACAGAAACCGAGACCGGCGAAGGCCGCGTCGAGGTCAAAGCGGGGGTCGGGACCGAGACAGACGTTTGTCCCACAGGTGACGGCACAGGCGTCATAGTGTTGCTTCCAGCAAGAACAACCACGTTCATATTATCAGCCATTTCTTTTTTCTTTCTTTCTATAAACAGAAATTTCCAAGTTAGTAAAGAAATTGACAGAATTTCGAACAACCACAATAAAACGTTTTTTTTTTTTTTTTTCCTTTTTCCGAAAAACGTCTTTCCTTCCTTTTTCCTGAAAACGTGTTGGGCCCGTTTGTTTGCGTTTTCGTTTTCGTTTTTCACGGGTTTCAAAGCAAAAAAATGAAAACGGGTGTTAAAAACGTGTTTGGTGCAATTTTTTTAAAAAAACAAAACCAAAAACGTTTTTGTCTTTTTGTGGAAATCAGAAAACGAAAAAAATGTGTTTTCATTTTCTTGTTTTCGTTTTCTGTTTTCTCAAAAACGGATTTCACTTTTTTTTTTCTTTTTCATTTTCTTCCCTCTTTTCTGAAACCGTTTTTGTATTATATATGTTTATTTAATATATTTATTTAATATATTATTATTTAATATATTTAATAAT
>NW_010365594.1:313143-325880 GCF_000414095.1 Morus notabilis
CTGTTTTTTTTTTTTTTTTTTTTTTTTTCACCTTTGTTTGTCGAGTTAGAAATAAGGAGAATGTTTGGTAGAGAGATTCGTTCCCTGATTCGAATCATGATTCATAGTTCGTTACAGTATTTTTTCTCATAAAAAATACACGTAAATCGAAAATGATTCGAATCACATAGTTTGAATCCTCCAACCAAACGTCATCTTAATTCAGAAATTCGTGTAATTTTTAAATCGTGTTGTGATATCATGATTAATAATAATGTTAACTCTAATTAAGATAGCTTATGAGTTTTATTATTTATTAAGGTTCTTTTTTATTCAAGAAGAGGAAATATATTTGATGGGATAAAAAAACTGTTAGACAATATAATAGAAAATACAAAGAAGAACAGGAAATAAAAGAATAACAAAATAATGAAAATTGTTACAACCCGAAATCAACCTTTCTATGGAATTTGGAAAAACGGAATTGTATGAATGTCGAGGCACGTGAACCACGTTGTCCTTAAAACAAATTCGTCCTTTCCGACGTGTGCTTGAGGTTACGTTGGACGTCCGTCTCCCAGGATACAATGACAACGACGGCAGCTCGATGCACTTTCGGAACCGTCCGGCGAACTAGAACTTGATCTTTCCTCTATCACCAAAACCGAACTACAAGAACTACTTAAGGAAATCCGGAACAAACCAAGAGAGAGAGAGAACCGAAAAGGAGAAGAGAATTGTGAGAAAGTGTGTTTCTATCATGTGGAGTTTTGGCCTTTATATAGGCTCCAAAATCTGGGTGTTACACGAAGACATTATGGTGTAATAACCCAGATTTATTCTCAGAATAATGGTGATTAAAACCAGCCAAAACGTTTTTTTATTTCCCATGGTGAATCTGGCCACATTCTGGCTAGTAATTCAGCTTTTGATGATGGAAAACCGAAGCCATGAATGCTTGATTCGGTTTGCCTCCATTGATCACCATTAAGGTCTCAATTACGGTCTTTAACCATCATTGTTTTATGCCAAACGGAAGCTGGAAGGTCTTGGCTAGAGCAAAAATAAAATCGCAAAAGTAAGCTCGCACGGAGCGGGTTTTTCGGTCCGCAGGTCGCGGGCGCACACATTAGGCCCCAACCCCGCCGGGCCCGTGATTCGCACCCCCCCCCCCCTGCGCGTGAGAGAGCATCTCTGGTATACATGCTTACTTAAGTTTCAAAGTGCAATCACTTATAAACACCACATTGGCTTCACTCCTAGCCGATGTGGGACTTTTGCAATTTTCCTTCTACATATGCCATTCCAAGTACCATATTTAGACCATCAATTTCTCATTCACCCAAAATCCATTTTAAGTGTATGAATACTTGATTTTGATCTACTCGTGACGAAGAACGCAAATCCATCGAGACCCGTCTCAAAACTTATTGGGCCCCTTTCAAACATGGGCCTCAAAATGGCCTTTAAAATGGCTTAATAAGCCATTTTTTCCAACAAAAACAACTCAGCCCACATGGAATTTGTGGGGATCGCCCAAGACGTATAGAAAATGAGTTTGGTTATTCTCAGATCTCTAGGATCTCATAATTTCAAGCTTGGTCGATTCAGGAATACAGTAGTTATTTTTAATGGTGTGCTGTATGGAAAAAGAGAAGAGAGAGAAACTTGGGATTTGCATAGAAGCTTTGCTTTACTTGTCCGCCATTTTTGTGAGCTCCTTCTGCTTCTCCTGCCTGATAGTAATAACTTTCCAATGGAAATGTCAATGGATTGGGTTTTCCACTTCGTGAGTTATTAAACAAATTTAGAAAAAGGTATAAAGAAAAAGATCTTAAAGTATAAAGAAAAAAGTCTAAAAATAATTCCTCTTTTTTTTTTCTCAAAGATATTAATTAGATGAAAGTACCGTAAAATCAGATGAGAAAAAGAGAAAAATTGTGAAATTGGGTCTGTTTAAAATTTATTTTAAAATAAATTTATTTTTTGTATGAAAATAGAAATAAAAATATTTTTAATCTCAAAGAGAAATTTTTAAAAAAAATATATATTTAGTAGTTTTATTAAAAGATTGTTTTTAGTATAAAAAAATTTATTAATGTTTCTATTTCTTTCTATTCGAGAGAGAAGAAAACGGAAACAAAAAATGAAAAAAGATTAAAAATCGTGTTTCATTTCTCTCTCATTTTACACTAAACTAAAAAATCATTTTTATTTTCATTTTTTCTTTAATTGTGTCAAACGCCGTTTCTCTCTCGTTTTTCTTTTTTTTTTTCTAGAAAAATGTGAAAAACAAAAATAAAAACAACTCCAAACATAACCTTTAATTTTAATTTTGGTAGATATGAGTTTCAAGGACAAAATCGTCATGTCATGTCATTTTATAATAAAATAAAAATTAAATGTGTCAACGACTATCACGTGCCACTTAACATTTAAAATTTAACCTAGGGAATGGAAAGGGGGACTTTCTCAAAGATATTAATTAGATGAAAGTCGTGTAAAATCAGATGAAAAAAAGAGAAAAACTGTGAAATTTAATTTTTATTTTGGTAGATATGAGTTTCAAGGACAAAATCGTCATGTCATTTTATAATAAAATAAAAATTAAATATCTCAGCGACTTTTACGTGTCACTTAACGTTTAAAATTTAACTTAGGGGACGGAAAAAGAGGACGTGTGCTAACGGTGAATTATCAGAAGGAAAATTTATTATTTTTAAACTTTACGGGACATTTTGTTAGAAAGCTAATAATTCAAGAGGATAAGTGTAATTTATCCTTTCAAATATGTCGCTCTTTCTTTGCAAAACATGGCTCAAAAAGGTTTTTGATTTCTTGATTATTCTTGCCATGAATGCCAACTAAAAAACCTAACGCTTATTTTGATGTTATATTTAAGGGAAGTTCATTGAAGCAAGCATTCATGGATGTAACTAGTGGCACTTTTAGGTGAACCAAGTTCTCCTTCCCACGAATCGGAGCCGGTATATTTAACTCAAAAAAAAAAAATCCAAATGGGACAATAATAATTTTTAAGGTCTCATTTATTTACCGATTTGAGTTTAAAATTTGAGTTTTGTTACAGTAAAAAACTCTAAAAAACAGTTATATTTAATTTTTTTACTACAGTAAAAAGTTCTCACATAAAATTATATATTAATTTAAATTAAAAATTCGAATAAGCGAACTAAACGGACACCCTAAGCATATTAAATCTGAAAAATGATCAATTTCAAAGTTTGGTGAAAAGTTGATTTTCTGTTAGGTACTTGTGATTAGTTGAACCGTAAATCATTACGGATTGAGGAATAGCCATAATCTACCATGCTTACTTTTAAAAACAGTTCGTTGACCAAAAGGCTTTCAATTAATTACTCAAGAGAAAATGTAAGTAAGATGATATTTAACATCTAACAATACATAAAATAACTAAAGATTTTTTTATGGGGCTGCCACTCTTATTTTCTTTTCTTTTTTCTTTTTTATCTTTATTTTTGTGAATTTTTATTTTATTTTTTGTGTGCTTTTTAAAAATTTATTGTTCCCCACTTTATTCTTATGAGAATAATTTTTTCACATGTGATCATATTTTATTTTTAATTGGTTAAAATATATATTTTTTAATATGCCTCAACTTAATTTTTTTTTACCAATTGTTATCTTTACACACATTATTTTTAAAATAAATTCAAAAATCTTTAAATGGTTGTATAAATGAACTTCTCATTATTCGCTAAACAATAAACTCTTCAGTTGTCTAAAATATGTCAATACATACAAAGCACGTTACATAATTAGTACTTCAAAGCTTCAATTACTCTTTAACCTAAAATTTGAATGCTTTTCTTTGGAAGGTTAAGAAAGGATGATTCATAAGTTAAGAGAGAATAGTTCTAAAATAATTATAGACATTTTAAAATAAATAAATAAAGACGCTGAGTAATAAATCTCACAAGTTGACAATAATGTAATGCATGTGCCACAAGCAAAGTAACGCATAAAACATTGTGTCCTTTGAAAATTCCTTTTAAACTAAAATAGTAGGTTCCAAGTATAATAATTGTTAAGGACAAGAGAAAGTGGCAAAACAATTGTACAATACTTTTAAATTTTGCTCTAAGGCTATCGTATTGAATTTTCAAGTACACAAATTGGATTTTTTTTAAAACATCTATTTAAGGTATTTGTTTTTGTGGCAAAGATCTTGCTTGTAACACAAGGCTTCAAATATTATACTTATTCTCTCTAATCCCACTATTAGTTTAATGAACCCATGATTCCATTCTCTTAAGCATCGTTGTAACTATAACATGCAAAATACTAAACTTATTAAACAACTATTTTTCTAAATTCTTTATCGTATATGCTTCAACCCTTTGAAACCGAGTCAAAAAGAGCAGAACAAAGACCCCCAACAACGCAAAATTATTCATAAAATAAAATACAAAACCAAAACCAAAACCTAAGCCCACAGGCCACAACAGAATATCGAAATACTAGCATGTAAAATCCAACACGTGTCACCTGATCTACAATTTTACAGCAGGGTAGGGAAAAAAACGATTTTTTAAAATTTTTTATCCGATATTTTATTTATTTAATGTGATATAATTTGAATTGGATCTAATGTAATGGTTATAACTGCCTCCTCAAAACGTTCCTATCTTTTCTTACCCAACCACATAATTTTTTTTTATTAAAAAGGACAATATTAAAAATTATATTGAATTTTTGCCGTCTCTTACAAACTGCCTCCTATTTTTTTTTTTTTTTTTTTTTTTTTAAGAAAACTGCCTCCTAAATACTTCCCGTCTTTTCTTACCCAACATTGTAATTTTCTTTTCTTAAAAAAAAAAAAGAGTATCTTTTGCTAAAAAGATAACTTACAACTGTTATCCACATTAATCTCTGACAAGTCGACAAGGTCTCAAACTTAAGTAAAACCCCACCAGATGAATTTTAGCTGGATTTATGCACAGATCCGGGAAATCCAACATCGACCCATTTCATCGGGAACAGTGTTAATATAAAACGAACGTACAAGATATTCCAAACATACGAGTGAGAGTGAGAATCTTGAGAATCTAGAGAGAGAGAGAGAGAGAGAGGGTGTTTTAAGAATGGAATCGTGTATATTTAAGTTGCCCTTTCTCTGAAGGAAGTTGGTCGAGAGCTCAAACTCCATTTTCGGATTTAATGTTGAATTTCAACTATTTGAGGTTAATTTTGATCTGGGTTTGCTTTGTTTTTCTCAAAGTATTACTCGTTTGATTGAAGTTCTATTCTTTTTTGTCACATGTACACCGGTATTTTTGACACAACACTGTATTAATGTTTTTATTTTTTGGTCAATTCTTTTAACAAATTATTTGAATTGGGAAGTTAAGATTTTGTGGAAGGAGAGGGAGAGCTTTTTTAGAACTGACTCGTGTATATTTAAATTTTCCCCTTCTCTGAAGGAAGTTGGTTGAGAGTTTAAACTCCATTGTCGTATTTAATGTTGAATTTCTAGTATTTGACGTTAGTTTTGATCTGGGTTTGCGCTGTTTTTCTCAAACTTTTACGTATGTAGTCTGGTCTTTTTGACATGACACTGGATTTTTTTTTATCATTTCTATTGTTCGTCTTTTTGTTGAATTCTCTTATTGTGTCCTCCTTGGTGTGTATACACATTAGTCATTTGATATTGCTTTTGAATTTGAGATCTTAATTTAAGAAAGGAAAAAAAATGATGAAGATATGATTTAGAGCTGTATCGTACTGGGGCGGGGGGGTTTTGTATTTTCATAGCTTACCATAGAATTATCTTTCAAAAAATTTTGCTTTATTTGTTTGCCTTAACTGGTCTTTGAGATTTTCATGTTAACGGCATGATAAAGCTAAAACTATGGAGAATAATGGTGGGGAATGATGAGCTATGACGAAGATAAATATAGAAACTAAAATAGAATAGAATAGACTGATTAGAGTGTAACAGAGTATTTCTCAGCAATATATATATGTGTGTGTGTGTGTGTGTGTAGTAGACTGATTAGGATTGATTTTGATTTGGAAAGTTGTCTGATTTCTTGCATTTAATTGGATATATTTAATTTCCCTTTTTGGGTATATAATTAGCCCATCAATTGGCTACAATGTTATAGACAACTCATACCCAGTTATGATTATGGACTAGAATTTCAAAAATATTCTCCCTCTTTCATCTCTCCTTCCTCATCCCTCTATTCCAATTTCTTTCTAAATCTCCTCTTGTCTCATTTCCTTTTCTTTTGCACGAAAATGATATATTTTCTTTGTGTGGTGTGTGCTTGTCTTAGACAAGCTTAATCCAGTTATAAACATGTGAAAGTGGAAGGAGAAGATTAATTTCTTATTCTAAATTTTGCCTTTCTGATGATGCAGCCAAATTAGTTGAGTTGGTGCTCGGACAGCTTTCGTAGATCAACCGATGGATTTCCGCCTCTTCTTATTCCTCTTTCTGACTTCTCTGCCTGCTATTTTTGCTCAACTACAAGACACAGCAGATGCTAATATTGTAGTTGATGGGACTGAACGTGCTGCAGAAGTGGATGAGAATTTCATTTGTGCCACCATGGATTGGTGGCCCCATGATAAATGTAACTACAACCAATGTCCATGGGGGTATACATCTGCAATCAATTTGGTAGGAACTCAAAAATCTTGCTTCCACTAGCTTTTTTATTTTTCTCTCTTTTCAAGCATTTCAGGTTATTTACCATTCTTGTTGCTCCTTTTTGCCCCAGAACTTGTCCCATCCTTTACTCACCAAGGCGATCCAAGGTTTGTCAGTTTTGCATTGTAGTTTACATGTGCATTGTTTGGGAAACAACGAATGTCTTTCTGAATTAAACTTAAAAAGTATATTTTGGCTAATTAAAGTAAATGACTTAAGTATTGGGCGGTTGCGGTATAGTCGTACTCGTAGTATTTTATCTCAGCTATGTTTTATGAGACTGGTTACTTGACAGCTTTCAAGCCTTTGAGGATTAGAGTCGGAGGTTCTTTGCAAGACCGAGTGTTGTATGATTTAGAAGGTTTAAAACTTCGTTGCCACCCATTTCGAAAGGAGAAAGGCGGGTTATTTGGATTTTCAAGAGGATGCTTACGTATGAGTAGGTGGGATGAGCTAAACCTTTTCTTCAATAAGACAGGGTAAGATATTGTCTCGTGAACAGTTGTTCGCCTGCGTTTTTCTTTTCCCTTGCAAAGAGCCATTCATGATTTTTCTTCTATATGATTATTCTTCTCATATGTTTTCAGGGCCATTGTGACGTTTGGCTTGAATGCGCTCTACGGGAGGCATGTTATCGATAAGACTGCTTGGGGAGGAGATTGGGACTCTAGCAATGCTTATGAGTTTGTAAAGTATACGGTTTCAAAGGGACACAAGATAGATTCATGGGAGTTTGGTATGGAACAGTGAAAAAAAAAATATTAACTTGTTTTCTGATTCCGTTGCTTTTTTGCTTTACCTCTATTCGTGCCATTGTAGGTAATGAGCTGTGTGGAAGTGGTGTTGAAGCAAAGGTTAGTGCTGAACAGTATGGAAAAGACTTGATCAAGCTTAGAAAAATCATTGACGAGTTATATGAAAAGTCCGTCGAAAAACCTACACTTGTTGCACCAGGAGGATTCTATGAGAAGAAGTGGTTCAGTAAACTTCTTCAGGTTACAGGTTCTGGTGTAGTCAATATCATTACTCATCACCTGTACGATCTGGGTTCAGGCAAGTTACTTTAGTACCAAATCTTACGGCGCATAAGTTCTTAATTTATAATTATTATTCCATTAAGTATAGGTTTTTTTTTTTATATATTTATTTCCTTTGGTTGGACTGAGTTCCACATAACCGCAATAATTGGTGAAAATTAGACAACACAAGTTTTTCTCCAGAGAATAGATTTACCCAGTTGGGTATCCTTTTGACAATCAATCTAAAGAGAGAGTTCTTGGTTTAGTTTTCCACTTTATGACAGAAAAAAGGATGGACCATATCCTGTTGAGTAGCAATAATTCTCTGGTTTTAATTAATTAAAAAAAAACTAAAGAAGAGCAGCATTTAATCTCTGCACAAAACATCTATGAAATATCGATCTCATGAGCCAATCCCATCAATTTTTTCTGTTTAATGTATATAACAAGGGCGTGAACATGCCCCCCCCCCCCCCCCCCCGGTAATTGATTTTAGGACTAGATTGTTGATTGCATAATGCATTTACATGGATAACAGCTAAATCTCTAGCGAGCTACGGACACGCATCACCATCCTTTCTATCTTTTTTTTTTTTTCCTTCTTTTTCTTTTTTGTCTTCTGATTTTATGACACCATTTCTGTTTCCAGGTGATGATCCTAACCTTGTGCGTAAAATACTTAGTCCCCATTCCTTGAACAAGACTGCAGCAACGTTAATTGATCTTGAGCAAACCAGGAAACAACACGGTCCTTGGGCTAAATCCTGGGTTGGAGAGTCTGGAGGGGCCTTCAACAGTGGTGGTCGTAATGTGTCCGACACATTTGTCGACAGCTTCTGGTAATCTCGGTTGCTCCATTGCTCCCATCATTTTGTATTTTCATAATGTGGAAGTTCATTTTTCAGTATGCAACTGACCATTACCGTTGCCTTTTTATTCGTTCATGAACATAAGGTACTTAGATCAGCTTGGAATGGCGGCCAAGTATAACACGAAAGTGTATTGCAGACAGTCGTTAATTGGTGGGAACTATGGTCTCCTTGACAGAGACACATTTGTTCCGAACCCGGATTACTACAGGTTAGAGCCTGATTCCAGAATTGTCAAGTTCTCCTTATTTTACTTGCTAATGTTATATGATATACTATATATGGTTGTGTTTGGTGTTTGTTTTTTAAAAGTGCACTTCTGTGGAATCGACTTATGGGAGGAGGTGTTCTTGCTGTTGAGAGAAACGCTTCGCCATTTCTACGTATTTATGCCCATTGTTCCAGAGGCAGAGTAAGGCTTATTTCATTATAATTTTATTTTTTTTAAATACATGGATACAAAAGGAAGTCTCTCAACAAAACAGATCAACTCAAATTCCAATTTGTCAAAAGTTTCTCCGCGTTGCCTCTTCATGAAATTTCTCTCATTCTACGAAGGGTTTAGCACAAACATGTGCTATTTTCTCTCTTTTAAGAGTTACTGACGGCTTTCATTGTCTTATTATTACAGCCGGGTATAACACTACTTCTCATCAACTTGAGCAATCAGACTGAATTCATTCTCAATGTCGAGAATGGTTTGGGCCGCTTGCATGCAATAAGGACTACCAACCACAGGCAAAGTTCCATTGTCCGCGGTGTTAAGCGAGCCGTTTCATGGGTCGGGCAAAAAACGTCGGATAGACCATTGCACAGAGAAGAATACCATTTGACTCCAGCAAACGGACGCTTGAGAAGTAAAACAATGCTTCTAAATGGTACTCCATTGGAGCTCACAAAGGATGGAAACATCCCGAAGTTGGAACCCGCTTTTACCGACGTAAATTCTCCCATCTCTATCACTCTGAGGTCCATCAAATTTATTGCGTTGCCTAACTTTGATGCCCCGGCTTGTTGGTGATTCTCTCCTAGTGTCCCTCTAGCCCTTTTCCAATATACACTATTCTTATATTGCATAATTCTAAGCTTATTGTGGCAATTGTAAGTTCTCTGTGCAAAACGCAATAAGTAGTACTCTGCATTAATTGTATATGAGAAAATAAGACAGATTGCTATTTGTTTTGGTTTTTTTTTTTTTTAAACACTTGAATAATAAACCACTAATTGTTCAATATATGTTGCAATTGTTTATGTAAGGCTATTGGCTGAGTTTTAGAGGCCAGCTTTTGGCTTTTTTGCCCAAAATAAAATAACTTTTGGAAATGTAAGGTCCGTTCATTTCGTCGATTTGAGTTTAGAAGTTGAGTTTTGCTACAATAAAAAGCTCTCAGAAACAGTCACATTTAACTTTTTTGTTACAGTAAAAAGTTCTCACATAATGTTATATCTCAATTCAAATTAAAAATTTGAATAAGCGAATTAAACGGGATGTTAGATTAGACGAGTGCTGAAAGGGCTTTTAGCGACCAGAAGCGTTCTTCTATAAAATATTTGAAAAAAGGGTCGGTTCTTACATTTTTTTTTCACTGAAAATCTCTCTCTCTCTCTCTCATCTTTCCGACTCTCTTTCTTGCTCTCTCTTTCTTTATTACATGGATCATATAGAGCCGTGGGATTTGTAAACCTTGCTATAGGAAGTACTCATCTTTTATTTCAACTTTGTAATTTCATAAAGAATGTTATTAATTTATCATGTCAAGAAATAATAATAATAATGTTAATAATAATTTAATATTAAAATGTTAATAATAAATTTTATATCATTTGAAAATTAGACTCTTTAAACTTTTAGTTTTGACATTTTAAATCTTAAATCAAACAACCCCTTTAGCAATGTAGTCTGAACGTCAATTCGTGAACACTAGTTAGGGTAAAAAAAATGTCAAAATTAAAAATTTTAGGGTCCAGAAAAATTTGGCTGCTTTTTATACAAAATTTTGAGGCATTTCCGTCCATTGATATATTTTTATGAGATTTTGGACGAGCGATGACAATTGTAACATGTTGGTGTAAATTTAATACGCTAAGTGCACATGCCGAACAAGTAATAAAGCGAATGAGTAGAGTATCATTTTCACGAAAAAAGTTACCAATATTTTTCCTAATAAGATCCAAGAGATGTAATGTAAACAAATTTAATGGTTTGATTCAACTACAAAGAGTAAAAGAATTGCAGTAAACAAAAGTAAATAAATGCACACTTTGTTATCAAAGGTAAAAATCAATCTATGTGAAGGATTGAGACTCAATTTCTCCTTCACTGCAACCTGGGCTATTTATGCTATGACTTTTGCTACAACAATGTTGTTAGTTAACTTGAAACACAAATTTTAAACAAGAATCTCCCAATCTTCTTATGATTTCGCCTCTTTACTCAAATTTCAACATATTCCTATGAGAAATCTAAACAGAGAGGTTATGTTAAGCATGAGTTTCAATTGTGCTATGTGAGACAAGTGTATATTCCTATACTACTCGCAAATCAACTAGATTTCTTTGTGAAAGTTAGCTAAACAACACACTGTTCAATATTGGTCTAATCCCAATCAACTTTTCAACAAATTGAAATCACTATATTTTGCTTATGATGGCCGGTCAATAAACAAAAAATGAACAAGAGAGATTATATTAAACAAACTAATCAATATCAATATAGCAAAAGTGAGCATACACAACGTCAAATTACAAATCCGGGTACTTTATCATCCCAGCCAAATTAATTTAGCTCATAATTATTTTGTTAATTTCAACAAAATAGACAGCCATGGTTTAAGTGCAGAGGAAGAGGAAAGATAAACCAAAACTGAGGAGAATAGCAGTAAAGACAAGATGAAGCTTGGTAGTCTCCTTTTGTAGCTTCACTCCTTGAGATTTCTAGCTCCAAATTCGTCTCATGCCGTACTCGTATTCTCTTTCTTTTTTTTTCTCTGGTTTTCTTTTTGCTCTCTGCTGCCTTAGCTCTCTGCGTACCTCTGTTCTATTTTCTCCTCTGCCTATTGTTTGCTTTCTGTGGCGCTCTCCTCTTGCTGAGAATTAAAGTGTATTCCTCTTTAGGGCAACCAAGGATGCTGAGGTGGCTCCTACTCAGAGGTTGGGTCCAGAAGACTAAGCACCAAATCCATCTTCTATGCGCTTTGTCCTAATTCTCTCACAAAGTTATGCGTTGACTGTTGGGAATGGTGTCCTAGAAGCATGAGATGTAATAAGATATTTATTATTTATTTAATAAAAGAGTTTATTCATTATTTTATGTGCATATATTTATGAATATTTTATGAATATCAATAAAAATTCCATGATTATTTATGTAACCTTAAACATTGTATATAAGTGTTATATACGAGAGGATAATGTTTAAGGATAATAATCAAAAAGCAATGTTCATAATGAATTTAATTAAAGTTTGGAATCTTTAATTAAAACATTATTAATACATGTCATTCCCATTTAGAATGGAACGGTGTTATCCGCACTGTTGATATGACGAGATATTGAATGAGTGTATTTCGCATAATGAGATTATGTGGAACAAGGACACAGACACAATATGAATTTCTAATAATTTCCGTTAAGTATAGAAATTCTAATTGAGTCTACCGATGGTCATATATAGAATGATCTTAATCCTGAGTTCTTAACAAACTCCTATTTATGGATTTGTGTCTTTTGATTTACTCAGTACGGATTCTGAGATCCTGAATCCTATTCCTTGTATTTTGGAGACATGATGAAGTAGGTAGCCGGGAATGTTATTACACGAGATGGAATCCATTCCTTCTGAAGAAAGAAGTAGATAAATAATTCTCTTGAGGGTTGATTCGGTACTTGGACCAGTAGGAGCTCCGATTCAATGATAAAGAAGTAATTAGAGAGGTTAACGGATTTTACCTTGCTCTAATTATGAATTATTTATGGAGGATCGATCTATATGCAATGACTATATCAAATAGACACTTCACAGTTTAGAAGTAATTTATGTCTATAATTTCGAGAGTGCAATTCCAAGTTTATAGTGGAGTAACTATTAGAATTAATAGAATTAATTAATTAATTAAAGTGTTTAATTGATTATTAATTTTATTGGAGCTCGAGATTATAGGTCCATTAGTCCCC
>NW_010365594.1:328486-329277 GCF_000414095.1 Morus notabilis
GTATGACAGTACGACCCATTGGTCTCCACCGTTAGCGCAACACCGTGAGATCCGTAGAGGGGCTTTGCGGCGACATTGAATCGCCCTCCTAAAGGAGAGTGTCCTTGCCAGATCAATAACAAGGTTGGCTTCCTAGAGATAGGATTTCAGGATGTATTTTCGAATTGACTGCCCAAAGGTAGCAATCCGGAGTTAAGTCTATGGGATCTGAAACGGTGGTTTACACTCATGAAGATATAATCAAAGTTTGTTGGTTATATTTTGACTAAAATAACAGTAGTTAATAAATATGAAAATATGAGATATTTTGAGTATGTTTATTAACAGAGAGGAGTCTCGGTTCAATTTGTAAATAATTTGACTACCCAAAGGTACACTTTATTTGTGGTAAATTAGATTATCGTTGGCACCTAAAATTAAAACATGATTTATGTATTTTTCATGTGCATCATGCAATCACATTTAATTGTGCCAAAATTCACATGTTTTGATATTCATTCACATAAATTGATTAGATGAATATTCTACTTATTTCCAGCAATATGTCAAATCTTAAAATCTCACTACATGAAACTGAAACACTGACTAGAGATAAACTATGCAAAGTGGTAAAGTAACATAAAACTTACATTCATGTGATGAATATAAGTTTGTCCCAAATGAAGGATCGTCCTCCTGTCCCTAACAAACCAATGTAGCTAACTATTAGCTATGGTTGTGCGTGGTAATTCACAAGAAGCCTGAAGGCATGGAGACAGCTTATAAGATAATGCAGTCATCAGATACCATAT
>NW_010365594.1:331067-331557 GCF_000414095.1 Morus notabilis
AATAGACTGGGAAGTTGGAACCAAGATCATAAATATGCATGTTTGTAGGATATGCAATGGGGATAAGAGAATGATTATTTTATATAGTCATAAGAATCAAAAGTATTTGTATCGACAAATACTATGTTTCTGGAGTATGACTATATGATAGTTATCAAGCCCAGAAACAAAGTAGTTCTGGAAAAGTTACTTTCCAATAAGATTGGACCACAACCGATAAGAGTTGTTGAAACGCTAAGAATGACCACGATTCCTAATCAAACTCTTGTGGCACCTCGTCGTAGTGGGAGGAGGGTAAGCAAGTTACCTAACCGGTATACCGAGGAATCATGGATCGTCACTGCTGATAACGGTAAGGAGGATCCGTTGACCTTTAAGGCTACGATGGATGATTTTGATAAGAAAAAGTGACAAGCAGCTATAAAACTCGAGATAGAGTCCATGTACTCTAACTCAGTCTGGCAACTTGTAGATCTACTTGAAAGGGTAA
>NW_010365594.1:333786-359124 GCF_000414095.1 Morus notabilis
ACTTAAATTTGAATTTGAATTTGAAATAAAATTGGACTACAGGATAAAGGATGATTTTCTCTTCCTTCCCTATCCAGTATTGGCGCCACACAGAGGGATAGGAATCCCTAGCATGGCCGGCCACAAGGGATAAGGGATAGAGGAGAATTTTGGTTCGAAATTCAAATTGGAGATAGAGATTGGATTCTTTTTAGAAGTTTGACTTCTACTCTATAAATACTATTTTTGAGACAATTTTCGGAATGATTTTTTGCCCTAATTTTAGAGGTAGCTGAAATTTCTCTATAGAAATTTTGGAAACAATTTTTCAGCCCTAAGAGTTAAGGCTGGCCGAAATTCTCAAGAGAGAAAGGAAGGAAAAATTTTTCTCCAAAAATTCCACATCGTGCATGTGATGGTGTTTGTGGAAATTTGAGTGTTTATTGTAACCCGTTTTGTCTCATGTGTGCCCACACACACGTCTTCGTGGATTCTAGGAATTGATGTGGAAGACATTGGTTTTCTAAACACAAAGATTGGAGCAAGGACTGTTCGTGGTCAAAGAACTCAAGTTATCATCCGAGTCGGCTTCAAGGTATTTTTCCTGATTGAGTTCTTGATATATATAAGTTAATGAGATTAATTTATTCGTGCATAAATTAATATAATCTATAGAGTATCTCAAAAGTTTTATGAAAATTTTTGTTATACACGATCCGCCTCTTCCCCGCACCACCGCGCTTCCGCATCCGGATTCGATCCGGAGACCAACATTGACGTCATCCACTAACTGCGTGCTACCATATTTTTGTTGTAGTAAATGTTGCAGTATTTATCCTCACAAAACCTGCAGATCAGAAACGACATCTATTGGACACACGTTAGCCTCTTCCTTGATCAAGTTTTCTTCAAAAACATCACGGAAACAACACACAAATAAATCTCAGCAGAGTGCACCACATGAATCAAAAGTTTAAATAAAGCAGAAAATTAACAAGTAAACCTTTAGATGAGCCAACTATAAACTTAGAAATGCCTAAAATAATTCTAATTCCTAGAGTTATCATAACACATTTTCAGATTAGGATCCTATTTTTCAAATTAAAAATTTGGGTTCTAAATTATCAAACGCAAATAAAAATCAAGTAAAATTATAACCAACTGTCATTTTTTAATCTTTAGGCCATGTTTAGTATAATAGTACAATACAATTAATCAAAATTGAGTTGTATTCTATAGTATAACGTGAATTGTAATTAATGAATATAGTCATACTTGCATTACATTAATGTATTACTATATTATATATTACACTTTTTTAATACGGTCCAAGACATAACCTTAATATAGATGAATAGTTTTTCTACTTAACTTATACTAATTTGTCTTTTTAATTATTCAAAAATTTGTAAGGGTAAAAAGTAAATTCTTTACTTAAAAAATTAATATATAGTATACATTATATAAATAAAAACAATATGTTAATATAAAGTAAATAATGAATTATAAATATTGAAACAGTTAATTCATTAAATCCAAGATTTACTAAATTTGGTCATAGAAATCCGAGATTTATTAAAATTTGATCAAAATCCCTCTAAACTATTTTGTAAATTTGGCTTACATTAATGAAATAAATCTAATATTAATTTATTAAATTCTCAATTTATCAAAATTTATCTTCATTTAGTACTTACTTTCATTTCATAAAGATTCAATCCTAATTTTTAGGGAAATTGTAATAAATAACATATTTTTAAAACTGAATTAAGTAAATAATAGATTTTAAAACTATTTGATGTGGTAAATAAATCATACGGTAAATGATTTATTTATGATTAATAAAAAATAACTTACGTGGTAAAATTTTTAAAAATTTTTATTTACATAGAAAAAAAATCTTTTTATCAATCGTAAATATTTTTATTAACCATAAATCAACTATTTACGCAGTAAATAATTCATTTGTCATGTAAATTTCTATTTACTTCTAATACTTTTAAAATCTCTTACTTAATTTACTTAATTCATTATCACGTAAATTGCAGGTGTGTTCATTTACATAACTCAAGTTATGATTTGGGTTGTGTATGTGAGAAAAAAATGTTATAATAAAAAATTTAAATTTAAATTTATGTGAGAGAAAACACTGTAACAATATAATTTGAGTCACGACTTGAGTTATGAAACAAACGTCAAGGGGGCGTTTGGTAAATGAATAAAGAATCATGATTCTGGATCCTGATTCAGAATAAGTGTTTATTTACAGTGATTCTGAATAATGATTCTAATTCGTTTGGATGATTCTGAATCATGATTCATCTGATGTGATGTTTTAAACCAGAATCACTCATAATTCTAAAACCACCCCCTCTTGATTCAAAATGATTCAAATCTCTAATTCTGAATTATGATTTCAAAATCATAATTTAAACTCAAAATTATAAATTATAATTATAATTTTAGAATCATAATTAGAATCACCCTTACTTAAATTCTCTTACTAAACGAACCGCAAATTTCAAAAATCTACCGTTCTTTTCGTTGATTCGAGTTTAGAATTCGAGTTTTGTTACAATAAAAAACTCTCAGAAACAATCACATCTAATTTTTTTACTATAATAAAAAACTCTCACATAATATTATATTTAAACTTAAATTAAAAATTTAAATTAACGAACCGAACGGGCTACATTCTCCTTATTTTTATTTCACAAAATAACACCACTATTTTCCTCGTTCTTCCACATAACCCGAAAACCACTTCGAAGAGAATTCTGCTCTCTATAGAAATGGCGTCCGCGAGCGCACCAACAAGGTCGGAGGTCCTCTCTCTCTTCCGGTCTCTGCTACGGACGGCGCGCGAATTCAGCGACTACAACATCAGAGAGTACGCCAAGCGCCGGACCGTCGACGCCTTCCGCGACAAACGGAGCCTCTCCGATCTCTCCGCCGTCTCCGCCGCCTTTTCCGACGGAAAGTCGCAGCTCGAGGTTGCTCGCCGGCAGGCCATCGTCTACCAGCTCTATTCCCCCAAGGTCAAGAGCGTCATGGACGTCAAACCCCCCCGCCACGCCTGAGCTCAATAATCCCGATCAGGAAAAAACTAGGATTTACGAGCTTCTCACGTCTCGTCGGTACTGGTTCTTGTAGCTCTCGATTCTAATAATTCTTTTTTAATCAAGGAATTCAAATCTGCAGTTGTATATCTTCTATGGACGTGGAGAATTGGGGATTTTGTGGTGAACTATTAGGGTTTTTGTTTTTGTTTTGGGAATTTTATGAAGTAAATGAATGAGCTTTGGGGTTTACTGAGATATAAATAAATTTGCTTTCTATAGTTCCATTATTGTTGGGGTTAGTTCTTGTAGCCCTCGATTATAAGATTTTTTCTTAAGGGATTCAAATCTGAGAATTGGGATTTTTTTTCCCGGATTTTATGAAGTAAAGGAACAAGTTTGAGTTTTGGGGTTTTACTGATATAAATGATGCATTGAGTAATTCCATTACTGTTGTGTGTGTGTGTGTGTGTTTTTTTTTTCTTTTTTTCCTTCTGCATAGTTAGGGTCTCTTTGATAGCATTTAGGAAATGGTTTTGTTTTGAGTATAAAAATGAAAATGAGATTTATCGATTATTGTTGCGATCGTTTTTGGAAATGCATTTGATTATCTTTCTAGAGGGATTGTTGAGCATAAGAAAAAAAAAAAAAAGGTAACTGTGTATTTCCTTGTGTTTCTGAAAATATTTATTGAATATATAAGCCTCGAAAATGGAAACAACAAAAACGAGAGAAGAAAATTGTAGAAATTATAATGTAATATCTAGTTTTTTTTTTTTTTCTGAAAAAAGGTAACCGTGTATTTCCTTGTGTTTCTGAAAATATTTATTGAATATATAAGCCTCGAAAATGAAAACAAAAACGAGAGAAGAAAATTGTAGAAATTATAATGTAATATCTAGTTTTTATTTTTCTGAAAAAATGGTGGGAAAATCAAACCTCTAATTGCTCTTAGTTTTGAGCACAATTGAAATATATAATATTCTCTCACAAATATTGTCTGTTGAAACTTTTTGTTCAAACTTACTTACCAAACCTAGAACAATTAACGAATTATAAATTAGGAAAATGTTTGGGTTGTCTCCTTGACTTTTCTCTCTCTCCCATTTTCGATCTGTCTCTGCCGTTCTCTCCGCCATGGAAGAAAAACCCTGTATCTCCTGCCTCACCATCAAAGGTGCGGAGGACATCCTCAACAAGCATAACACATCATCGAGGTTGGCTAAACTCTCTCTCTCTCTCTCTCTCTATATATATATATATATATATCCCTTTACGATCTTCTCTCCCTCTTCAATTTCTTCCACTGGGAAATTGGCAATTGCCATTGCGTTGCTTATCACCGTCAGATGCCCTGTGTCATTTAAGCTTTTCAGTCGCTTCCGCTCTCTATCTGGTTGTTAGTGCAAATCTATCCAATTTGGTCTCCGCTTTGGGGTGCTTTGATCTGGTTTTTCAATTTCTTATGTTTGTCACTTTGATTGTCTAGCTAATGATATTATGTGTGTTGAAATTGGATACGAATTTATGTTCTTATTCATTTAAGTGTTTTCAATAGTGTAATGTCAGGAAGTAAATCTTCCTGTCATGCATATAATTATATATATGTATATATATAGTCATTTCTTTTATATACCCTGTTATTACTGAAGCTCAAAACAATGACTTAGCTGAGTTTTTCTGTTTTAGTCCTGCTATTATTTATAACTTAGACTTTTCTTATCTCTTTTGCTATGGCTGATACTTTTATTATTTTCTTTTTGGAAATTAATAATGTTGAGTCATTTCTTGTGCCGTATTTTCTATTGGGTCATTCCCCGCACCCCCGCCCACCCCCCGTCCCCCGCTTTTAAAGTTAAACTAGAAAGTTATTCTCTGTTATGTGTGGTTGTCTGGAGTCATTCCTAGTTGATTGAAACTTCTTCTTCTTCTTCTTCTTCTTTCCACCCCTTTTTCATTGGAGTGTTACGTGTGGTTTGTACCGCTTTTAAAGTTAAACTAGAAAGTTATTCTCTGTTATGTGTGGTTGTCTTGAGTCATTCCTAGTTGATTGAAACTTCTTCTTCTTCTTCTTCTTTCTACCCCTTTTTCATTGATGTTATGTGTGGTTTTTTTGAGTTACATGAGTAGAAATCGGTATCCTTGTTGGTGCTATGAACATACAGGTATACCCCCTCAAGACATTCTTAGTATTACTCATTTGTTATTGATGTATTACACTATTTGAGTTACTAATTTATCCCAAAGCATAGCGGATCTAAATATTCGTTCTTGGAATTGGCCTAATATTTTTAAGTTCGTAAAAAACCTTTTCTTACTTATAATCAATGTTTTCTTTTCTTTTGTGAAAGGGTCCCATGTTTGTAATTAGTGCCGGAATTTTGGACGGGCCGCCTACGATTGTCTGAAAATACAGAGTTTTTGCTCGAAGCCTTACCCGATCCACGCAAAAATTTCGGGCCGCCCGCCCGAGCCCGAAAATGCATGTGAACGGGCCGCGGGCTTCTCTTGGGCTGCCCGAGCTCAGCCGGGTAGCCCGAGCTCAGCCGGGTAGCCCGAGCCCGCCCGAAATACCTGAAATTTTTTTTTAATATTTTTTAATCTTTATAATTAGTAAGTTATTTTGTGTTAAAATTATATAAAAACTAAAATCAACATTCAACAGACTGACATTATTAACACAATTTAATAAATTAATTTTGTATATTAATTTTTAAATTTGTAATTCATGATTGTCTTGTTAAAAATCTTATCAAGAAAATCTAGTTGGGATAAAAACTTAGCAAGAAAAAAAGAGTATAATCATTTTGTGATAAATTATAAATTTTACAAACTTACAAAGAAAGTTATATAATTACAATGTCAAAAGTAAATACATATTTACAAATTATAAATTCATAATTTAATTTAAAGTTGAAGGATCGTCTTCAAAATTAAATGTTAATCGATTAAATTTATCGATCAATTCTTGACTTACCGGTGAAATTGTATCATGTAGACGTTGATCGGCACGATCCCAATCCTTAATGCAGACCAAGGCTTCAACAATGTCTTTTTGCAATGCATTTCGACGTTCATCAAGTATTCGTCCTGTCGTACTGAAGGCTTGTTCGGATAAAATAGTGGAGATTGGGATAAAAAATATATCCATTGCCAATTGAGTTAGGATTGGCCAAATTAATGCCCGTGCCCTCCACCATTAAACTACGTCAAACGATTCTCTAATACCGTCGATTACAGCCTTCACTGAGGTACGTCATTAGCTCGTTGAAGCTGCCGCCGCCGCTGCCACTTGTTGATGAAGATCTACTCCGAGCTTTTGTTTGAGTTGTCTTCTTCTTTTTCTTCAACTCGAAAACATTCAAGAATAAATGCGGGTTTTCGTCTTGTTGTTGCGGTTCCTGTACTCTAGAGTTTGTGCGTCTAAACCTAATATCATATTTACTATAAATTGAATATATTTGTTCCTTTATTATTGGAAATTGGTCTGAATAATTGATGCCTAAAAATTCACCTAAATTATCTAAATCACTTTCTAAACCTTCTAATTTTAATCTAGGATAAAAAATAGTACCTAAATCATACAACAAAAGCAACTTAGACCAATATTTTTTAAATTTCTTTTCCATAGATTGGATAGAAACTCCTAATATTGGGTCCTCCATATTTTCGCTAAATTAAATATTAATTCTTAAAAGTTCACCTAAAGTTAAAAGTAATATTGGGTAATATGTTCTACTAAGTCTTAGAGTAACTTCATGAAATCTACTTAAAAATTGATATAAAACTTCGGCAATTTACCAATCATGTGCGTCTATATGTCATACTCTTAATTTTGTACACATATAGTTTATTATAACATCCTTATAGGGGATGCATTGTTGAAACATTATATAAGTTGAGTTCCATCTTATAAGCATATCTAACGCTAATGCTCTAGGAGGTATATTTAATGCTTGTAAGAACCTAAACTAATCTTCTTGTCTTTGATTACCACCATGAATCCATGCAAGACTATATCTAATTCCTTTAATGTGATTACCTATTTCTTTTAAACCGGATTTAATTATTAAATTAATTACGTGACATGCACAACGTTGGTGGAAAATAGTATTGTTACCGAATAAACTTAAATCAACACTAACATTATCTAATGTTATAGCCATTACTTTATCTCTTAATCTAAATTCATTAATTACATTTAAAATGATATTATATATTAAATCCGCGCTATGTGATCCTAAAACACATTTAAAACCTAATATTCTCTTATCTAAATCAAATCCTTTAAAGTAATGTCTGGTTACAGTTAAATAATCTTTATTGACAACGGCAGACCAAATATTTACCGTTAATGCAACGCACCTGCTAGTCGAGTGTAAAAGGTTTATTAATGCTTCTTTTTCTTTTTTAAATAATTTTAATAAATATTTCCTAAGAGTAGTTTTTGAAGTGAACTGTGTATTAGGATTATGTACAACCTTATTATATCGTTGCCAATTAAGATGCTCTACAAAACTAAGTGGTTGATCTAAAGCAGCTATCATTCGTGCAACTTCCATACGATCTACTTGTCGATTGTATTTCCAAGTGGTTAGATTACCGGTTGCGCGATCAAAAGATAATTGTGTTTGACAGAGTTCGGATCCGCCAGATTGGCTAAGCTTTTGAAGACACTTTTCGGAGTGTCTTCTCAAGTGTGTGGTGCTGTGAATAGTGTCACCTTGTAATTTAGATAAACAATATTTACACTGAGCTATATGTTTAGTGTTACCTTCATTGTCAATCTCCTTAATTGTGTCGAAGTGATCCCAAACTGTCGAGGTGGGCTTACATTTCCTCCCGGAGGTTGCAACACTCGCAGACGCAGTTGGACTTGCACTCGCCGCTTCTTCACGTCCACCACCATTGTGACTACGACCTCCAGTACGCCCACCAGGGCTCGGATTATTAGATTCCTGCGTAACAAATTCATTAGTGAGAAATTGTCATTCTTCCACGTTGTGTTGGGTATTAACGGGAATATCACTAGAACTAAAAGAATCCATTATAAAAAAATAAGAGCGATTTAAGAGAGAGAGAGCTTTAGAATAATGTGATAATTTTTAGAAAAATGGTGAGAGAGATTGAGAGAAATTGAGAGGGATTGAGAGAGTTTGAGTGAGGAAAATGTGTGGGGAATAAGGGTATTTATAGGGAAATTTTGGGTTAAAAAATTAATTTTTTTTCCCAAATTCGGATCCAACGGCTACTTTTGGTTTCGGCGGTTCGGGTTTGAGCATAAATTCATGTAACGGTAAAAAACTAGCCGTTGGACCGGTCTTTTCGGGCTTCGGGTCGGTTGGGCTCCAACGGTCGAAATTTTGATCGTTGGTCGGGTTTTCGGACAGTTCGGGCAGTCGGACAGGTCGGGCAAATTGGGCCTGGCCGGAAAAATTCAAAAAAATTCTCGAGCCCGAGCCCGAAAATGTAGTGTTGGACGGGCCGGTAATTGGGCCTGCCCGTCGAGCCTAAAAAATTTGGGTCTCGGGCCGGCCCGCCGACTTAATGTTCCAACACTATTTGTAATAGCAAAAATTAAAGTCTTAAAGAGAAGCTCCCTCTTCTCTCTAGAATTTTAGGGAGCATCTTCGGTAAGAATCGTCTTTACGTGGTTATTACTAAATCAGGATCATAGAACAAAACATACATTCTTTATCTTCAAATAAGGTGAGACCTGTAGAACTTTGCTTATTACTGAAAGAAATAGTGTCAGAAGCTTCATCATATGGATTGACACGGAAATAGTGTCGTGGTTAAACGGAGTTGTCAAGGAGGCAATGGAGCAGGGAAACGAAGGAGGATTTAGAAGATTCATGGAGGTCTTGTTTATAATTGTGCTTTGGACCCTCGTTGAGTTCATAGGTTGCTTGGATGGGCACAATACGTTTGTGTCCTTCAAGTGCTTGAGAAAATGTTTGATGAAAAAAAAAAAAAAAAAAAGAGATTGATTGCTTTCTCTTCTTTTTCTTTGGACTTCTCTCTTTTGTCTGTGTGTTACTTGTCGACTTTTTGGCTATGAATTAAAAGTGAGTAAACTCTGAATAAGGCACCAATGTAAGTGAAGGCCGCAAAAATAAAACAAATAACAAAAAAAAAAAAAAGTGAAAAACTTGCATTTAGTTTCTTAATTAACTATTGCTTCTCGAAGTCTTGGATGAATGGAACATCCATGGTTGTGAATAATATTGTTCTTCCTTCTTTTTTTATTAAAATAAAAAATAGATCAAATTTTCCATCCTTTTTTAATTACTAATAAAATTTTGAGTATTATTCATGTTTCAAAACATGAATGTAAAAAATAAAAGGGAGAATGAAGTAAATTTCACAGTAAATATTAGTTTATCATGTAAATATCTTTTTATGATTAGTAGAAAGACCTTTTTCTCCACATCATTTTCTTTTTGTGATTGGTAAAATTATATTTTTCCCGCGTAAATAAAGATTTTTTACATTTTATAAATGGAAAATGTACATGATAAATTGCTGTGTACTTAAAATAGTTTTAAAATTTGCTATTCACTCAATTTAGTTTCATAAATATGCTATTTGTTACAATTTTTAAAAATAAAAATACATATTTAAATATTAAAACTAATCTCTTCAACTTAAAAAAAAAGAGTAAATTTTTAAAATATTTTGCCTATAAAATAATATAGTGATGACTTGTGTAAAATAAAAGAGAAATCTTGACGAATACCATTTAAAAGTGTATGGATCTTAATTTTTATCATTTATTTTTTATTAATATATTTTTTAATTAACAAAAGGGTATTAATCAAAAATAAAAAATCAAAATTCAGACTCATATTTTTTTAAAGTAAGATGAGCAGATTTCTCTAAAATAAAATGGATAAAAGCCCAAAAAAGTAGAGTCCCTTTGAAAAATACCCAAGATGTTTAACTGGATTACTGTCAGGTGGGAGCACAATCTCAAAACGGATGCAAATACAAGTTCGTTTTGGGCTTATAACATAAAATATACATCAGTTTTTGTGTTTCTTTCGGTGGGGCACGTGCAGAACATGCATCCGTCACTGCTTACCCACCCATCGTAGGGCGGATATTATATGGGAATGGGAGTGACGACAGGGATTAATCTCCGAGTCCCCGACCCGATAATATTACTTTTATAAAGTTAACTATGATGCTTAAAGAAGGATGGAGCAATAAGTTGCCAGAGAATAATGTATTTTATTGATTTAGTTTGTTTTGCAAATTTAGTTTCAATTGTTGAAGTTTTGATTTTTTTAACTCTTATATCGGGTAAACAGGTAGGATATGGGAATAGTTAATTCATTAGAAATTTCTCGAGTCTTAAGTGGGTATGGAGGGCAAAAATGAAGTAAGGTATGAGGCCCCATTGCCATCCCTAGATTGTTTAGAAGCTCGAAAATTTTAATTATTAATAAATTAGCAAGTGATTACCATAAAATTATTCTATTTTCATATTAGTGACACAAAACAAAATTAAAAGTGGTATTATTTATGATTTTTTTTAAATGCTTTATATAAGAAAAAAAAATCCTTAGCTCAAGTTCTTGCTAATAATATCTTTTCTTTCCTTCTCTGATCTCTTGAAGAACTTGAAAGGAGTTGAGTATGACGACTTTCTAAACAAATTTTCCCTTCAAATATTCCATAAAATGGAATTGAATATGAATATAAAAAAACCTTGAAATTTTTCAACAAGCTCGTATTTCAACATAACAAATGATATTCGTTTATTTGCAAGATAGAAAATTTGACAAAGATCTTAGTGAATGACCAATCTCAAGCTTGTATTTCTAATTGCAGTGTCATGTAACTTTCTTATTATTTTTTGTTAAATAAATGGCAATGAGTGAGAGAAACATTCATTGCTCCCTAAGCAGGTTAACAGTCGATCTTTAGATGTTCAGGCCACCCAAACTCTTCTAACAATGCCATTACTACATTTGACCACCCAAAACCATTCTGCATTACAAAATTTCCAGACAATCAGTATTTGAAAAAAAAAAAAAACAACAACATGAATTACCATGACTTCTAATAGGTTAGGGGGGGAAAAAGGAACAAATTGTCACTTCTTGTCTTTTTTTTTTTTTTTTTTTTTATTTTTTTTTTTTTTTCTGAACTCAAAAAAGGGTCCAAGAAAAGCATTAAGGGAAACTATAAATGACAAACTAGAATATAAATAGAATATATATACTTCAATTAGTGTGGTGATTAAGTAGTTGCATGAATGATATAATAGTAATTCCGCATTTTACTCTATCATTAGGAGCAGAGTTTTGAATCTCCCACCTAAAATTAAACCAAAAGAAAAAAAAAAAAAAACCTTGATGAAGACAAATGTGAGCAAACTAAAAATAATAGATAATTACATATTAGATATTTATTTTTGCTCTAAATTTCCAATCTAATTGAGGTTGACAAAAATTAAATATAAAATGTGTTGTTGAATCAAATTCTTATGATGACCTATTCAACAAAAACTGTATGTGTTGCTAATAATGGCAATTATAATTATGTGGGCAGTATTTGAGTTGGTTGAAGCAAAAAGTGAGAAACTTGTTTTTTTTTACTATTTTCAATTTTAATATTAGAAGGGATGATCCAAGCCGGATGACAATTGACAAACACTTGGATTAACAACAATGCTTTCTTTATTGGAAAACTTTTTTGGGTAATGTTTCGGTCAAAATTAATAAATGCAGGTGACAATCTCCATATAATATGCTTTTTTATGAAGTTTTTAATTTGTTGTGGTTATTTTGTTATAGATGGATCTATTGTCACACCTCCGTCCAATCTCTTCACAGTTGTTTTTAATAAATTTTGTTGTTACTGAATCATATATAAATGAAACTACTTTTAAGGACAAAAATGCGATACTTTTCACACACCTCATTTATAAATTCCCGGTAAACACTTGAGAATATGACGAGGCCTCGTTTAGTTCGCTGATTCGAGTTTTCAATTCGAATTGAGATATGATTTTATGTGAAAGCTTTTGTTGTAGCAGAAAAAATTAGATGTGACTTTTTGTGAGAGATTTTAACTGTAACAAAACTGAAATTGAAAACTTGAATCATTAAAATGATTCAATCCTTATTAATTAGGGTAATGAAAATTAAAGAGTATATATTTGAGAAATATTACACAACTGCCGCTTCTGGTAGAATTTATTGTGGAACCATCTTCCTTCCCTTTCAATAAAACTCCAACCTTTACTGCCACCAGCGCACCTCAAACTCACAACCAAATAAAGTAAATAAAATAAAAAAGATTTTTTTAGTACGCCTATCGTATTTGTAAGACAAATTTTTTTAACCGTTAAATCTGCCTACTTTTTGACTTTTACTTAATTTTATATAGATCTAACGAACAAAAAACTTAATCTGTTTGGCATATTGAAAAAGATCCCATAAAATAAATATTATGTAGTTTTTCTTTCAAAAACACAGCCAACGAAATCTGCAGTTTTTTCATTTAAGAAAGAAAATGCAGTTTTTCAAAATACTTGACAAAGACGAAATTTTCGCTTCTCATTAAGCATTCAAAACACCAAAAAAAAAAAAAAAAGAAAAAACAAGGCAGACAAGTCACGGTCCTCTCAACAATGTGTTTCTTCGTGTGAATGGAGAGTTAGTTTTTGTTTTTGTTTTTTGTTTTGTTTTTTTGTTTTTTTATTTTTTTCTATTTTGCAAGTAGTAAAGACTGAAAGGCAGGTTGTAAATGCGATTAAAATGCACTTGAAAAAGTAGATTCATATATAATTCCCTAAATCAAACAATTATATAAGTTTATTGTTTTACCATATTTGGCTATACGACAGGTTATTGGACTATTCATGGCGAGAGCAACTGATTGAACGCAGTTTCATGCATGCACATGACTAACATTAATATGATATGGTCTTTTCTTAAAAGAGAAAAACAGAAAAAAAATACTTAATTGTTATGGACCCACATGCATGTTTGATGTGATAACTTGCGCTTTTCTTGAAAACTTAAAAAAAAAAAAAAAAAAAAAAAAAAAAAAAAAAAAAAAAAAAAAAAAACTTGTCTTGGAAGGTCATGAAGCTTATTATTCTAATTCTATTCCGAAAATAATTAAAAGAAAAATATAAACCACTAAAGGTAGACTTAAAGGATTTAATTAAGGAGAATCAATAAAAAAATTAATTAAAATAATTTTGATTGATTAAAGTGGCAGGAGAAAAATTGAGATACTGAGCCGCACCCTTTCCATACATAGTAGATATCAACATCTTCGGATCACCAATTAACAAATGTCACGAAGCCATTACCCTCAACACTTGCAGGCTTGCGCAATCTTTCCACAACATTAATGGTCTTCTCATGGAGCCCCGATTATTGCCCCCCGCAAGAGCAAAACTCCGCAATGTGGCTCTAGCATTTGCGTTGGATTTGCTTATTTTCATTAACTTGTTAAGAATTATCTTAACTTCAGTAGCCGGATCATGCATGTGTAATTTCTTTTTTTTTTTTTTATTTATATATATATACTCATATCATTCGTAAATGTGTGTGACACGTTTTAATTTGATTTCGTGTAACATTAAAAAAAATAAAATCCAACACATATAACATTAAGTGTCACATAAGTATATAAAAAAAAAAATAACATGTGAACAAACGAGCGATATTATATGTACAAAGTTTATTGTTTGAAATAATCTTAATATAGCTAATTTCAACATTACCCGGGCGACTAGTAATTGAACCTTTTCAATAATATTTCACCCTAATAGTTCCAGCAAGGTGTTGTAAGAGGATGAGATAATTCAAGTAGGTTTTGAAATTTTAGATTTACTAGTCTATTAAGTAGGAATTAATTCATAAAAGGACAGACATCCCATGTGAGCATAGACTTATAACTAAAGATTGTAAAAGAAAATCTTTCGTCAACGATAAAAAAAAACAATAGGTTTTGAATTTAACTTAGTTTTGCATGAATTCTGTAACATTGAATCAACGATGGAGTAGAGTAATGACTACGGTCCTGCTTCTAAATTTGGGTTTTTTGATTGTTAGTTTATCTCGTAAATACGATATTTACCACATAAGTGTGATATTTATCTTTTTTATTTAAAAAATTATAAATATAGGTACTAGCGGAATACAATGTTACTAATAATTATTATGTTCTATTAAATAAATAAATATGTTATTTTTTTTCAAAATTAGAAAATAGCCCTAAATTCTCAAAATTCGTAAATTAATAACGGGTGGTTCTATTTATACACCCTTATTTACTCTCCATATCTCTTTTTAAATACACATCTCACATAATTTTAAAATGAATAATTTATTTTTCACACCCCTATTATTTTAAAATTCCCCCACCTATTTCCATGAGATTATTAATTCTTGACTACTTCATTTTTTCTTTGTCACATCCATCATTTTATTTTGATTTGTTATTTTATTATCAACGGTAAAACAATTAATTAGAATTTTTATTTTTATTATATTCTTTAAAAAGTTGCATGGATTTTTTTTTTTTTTCCTTTCATTCTTTTTATGCTTATTGTTTTACCATTTTGCATCTTTTCATTACTTTGCTATCGTTTTTTTTTTTTTTCCTCATAAAATTTCCAGTGGTAAAATTACCAAATTGGAAAAATAAAAGTACCCAATAAAATTAGCCTGTCTTTATTACTGTCATCTTTATCATTTCTTTTGTCTAAAACATTTTATACAGTTAGAGATACCGACTCTAATATTAACTATTATGTACTAACTTATGTGGTAACATGCTACGTAAGTTAGTAACAAAAATATTAAGATTATAGATGTTGTCTCTAACATTATTCATATACATTATTTATATTGTATACCTCTCCGAGTATAGCTTGTGGAAAGTTTGCATTAGAAATACTATTGCTTCACACATTGGAAGTATATGATTTCTCTTTATACTCGCTTAAAAGAGACAATATTACTTCAATTATCTTCTACATTACTCCGTTTACTAGCGGAGAATATAAATTTAATCTCACATGAACGCACCTCTAATTCTTTTCAAAATGGACATATTTAAAAGTAATCACCATTCTTGTGTTTGGTAGGGTGGAAAAGAGAGAGAAAAGAAAATAGAGAAATGATTTTGTAGAGAAAAATGAAATTTTAGCTTGTTTGGTAGAGAGGAAACGAGGAAGGAAGGAAAATAAAAATATATGGGGCCCACTAATTTTTAATCCTCTAACTTTGAAAAGAAAAGAAGAGGGAAAAAATTTGACAAAAAAATAATATGTAAAATAACAATTTTAACATTCTCTATTCATCATATTTTTATTTGTATTGAAATATTATTATAAAATACCTTAAATTTAACATTTTCTTTATATTTTACTAAACAATATGAGATAAAACCATTTTACTTCTTCACTTAACTTAAGTATTTTACTTCTCTTTCCTTTTTCTTTTCAATCAATCCTACCAAACATAGCATTAATTACACAATTACACAGAAATTTCATCGAAGGAAATAGTGATTATTATAGGTTCTTTTTATTTAAAAAAAAAACAAGAAACTGTTGCAGAGGAAGATATAAGCGTAAAACAAGGAAGAAATTACCCGAACAGAGGCTACTCGGAATGGACAAAGATTTGGAAAACACCATTTTAATTCAATGGCCGTTAACTATCTCTCTAAAATCCAAACGTTGGGTCGTTTAATTCGCACGGTCATTAATCATTATTCATTAAATAAGAGATTTACTGGTTGGTGCAACAATCGGTTAAATATTATTCTCCAAAAAAAAAAAAAAAAATACAATCGGTTGAAGCGTGCGGGGTTTACTTTCTGCTTTGGTGCTACTGTGTTTCTTGCAGCCTTTATGGGTTGTTTGTGTAATTCTTTCTTTCGAAATATTATTGATTGTGAGCAGTTTTGGATTGTTTCGTGATCAGTACAATAATTGTGAGATCAGTAATTTCTAGTGAAGAAGAGAAAAAAGAAAAGAAAAATTTGGAAGAAGAAGTAGGTTTCTCATCAATTTTCAAGTGCCTCTATAATATTAATGATCATATATATATATATATATATATTTTTTTTTAACATGTTAAAAGATCTCACAAATTAAAATTTCAAATGAAAAAAGAAAGATAGATATCTAAATCATAAATAACCTCAAATTAATTTGGTTTAGTTTAAGATGAGATTTGATATTTAATTGTGACGGATTTCCCTTAAAAAAAAGGAAAAAAAAAAGAAAAAAGAAAAGATCACGGGCCTTAACTGACACTGCACATTCACGTGGTACGTAAACGTCTCCTTAACTTTATTAACAAATATGAGAAAACCTATCTTTACGTTAACAGTCTAATTTCTGCCTTGAAAAACTTCTTTCAACAGGAAAAAAAAAAAAAAAATAGAGAAAAAAGCATAATTATTTGGATTAAAGGGAGAGGGAGACGTATAAGGTCATTTATCTTTCTCACATATATATTTACGATTGAAACAATCAATAATTATACAAAAATAGCACGTACATAAACATGGAAATAGAACAAACGACACACACGTACAACTAAAGCACATTCCTCTCTGTCACTTACAACAAAATCATTTTTGTATATACTATCCTTCTTCTTCTTCTTCTTCTTCTTCTTCTTCTTCTTCTTCTTCTTCTTCTTCTTCTTCTTCTTCTTCTTCCGAGCACTTTAGACATAAATTAAGTGATGACTCTCAAGTTGTGCTGAGACTGAGAGTTTGAGAGCTAGCGTATGTTGCAAGTAGTGTACTGATAAATAAGAGATATTTGGTTCCATAAATATAAATATAAATATAATTGGTGATCAAGGCAATATTTGAAGTAGTTAATTCGAAGTATCGACTGAGATCGGAATATTAATGATGTTCTTCAGCATCCCTCAACTGCTGGAAGGTATAACTCTCTTTCTTATCTCTCTCTCTCTCTCTCATACCACTCTCTCTCTCCACCCTCCCTCTAATTTCTAGAATTGCAAAAGCCGACTCTATTGGAAACCAATTCAGTTGAATACCCCTTTATTTATTATTTCGCTTTTTCTTTAATCAAGTTTCCGCTACATCAATTGGTGTGCCGGTTGTTCTTATTTTTCTTCTAATTAAGTTGATTTGTTATGAGACGTTTAGTTCATGGATTTAGAACCATGATTCGTGATTTTGATTTTTGAAATTCAAATTTTTTGTTAGAGAAAGACATTATAAAGAACCAAGAACCATGATTCAGAACTAGGACGAACTCTTGAAACAAACATTACATTAATCTTTGTTTTGTGGTTCCTCCAAGCACTAACGAATTAACACTTTATTTTTCTTTGTTTTCAAAATTTCATCAAAATAGTACTTATTCGTGGCAGATTTTCTTAACTCCAGATTGTTTTGTTATTTATTTGCTCATGTATATATGCTAGTATGCATTTATCTCTCTTCTTTTTCTCTGATTACAAGTTTAACGTAATTGTTTGATCCTTTACGCACTTTGGCTCACACTCTGCTTGGTTCTGGTTTAACGTAATATATATTATGAATTCGGCATCTGTTATTCAAATTGATTCATTTTCTTGTTATGCTATTTGTTTGTTTTCTGGTTTCTTTCATAATTACAGTTCATATTCCTCAATTCTTATGTACATCTATATCAGTATATAGGGGATTATTTTATTTGTCTCTCTTGTTTTGATGTTGGTCGTATGGTTCTTTCTCTTGTGTAAATTTTCATTGTTATTTATTGGCAACTATCCCCCTCTTCCCTATTTATTAATGCTGTGAAATTTTTTTATGAGAGTTTTTTTCTTTCCATTCAATCTTAAATCCACACTTTTGTTTAAAATAGGTTAATTCAAATGTATTCCGACAATATTTTGCTTCTCTGTTCCAATGAGTTAATCCTTCATTTTAGTATACCTTTACTAATCAACTCAATTTTTTTTTACATGTGTAATTTTAGCTTCGCAAGAATTCTAGCTTCCATGTTATCATCGAGAAGGATATTATCAGGCTTAAGATCTCTGTGAATTATACGTGGATTATGGCTGTGTAGATATTCGAGCCCAGCAGCTACTCCTAAAGCAATTGTATGGCTAGCTGTAATGTTTGAAAAATTCGTCATTTTAAATTTCTGAAAATGAACGTGAAAGTTAGATGGCACTTGTATTTGGATCATATGTATTTTTGAGGTGCATTAGGACACTCCATACATTAATAATTGGATTAAAGTGTGAAATTAAATGTCTATTGTTTTGATTGAGGATTTATGAAATAGAAATTCTCTGAATAAAAACACTCTCCGTTAAATTTCAACTGCAAAGTAAAGAATCTCGGATTATAATCAGAGACTACTAATTTCTGCCGAGACGAAATTTAATACAAGGATCAGAATTGATATTCCACGAAATTATGAATTCAATTTCCCGAATCAGTTGGTAAGTAATAAACACGAATAAGTGACTGTTAAATCATTATTATTATTATTATTATTATTATTATTATTTTGGAAGAGAGAGCTATTTTTTCTTCTTTTGAGCATAAGTGAAAGTGTTTTTTTAGATGAAACGGTAAATATAAAACAAAAACTAAATTTAGTATCACTTTTTTGGTTTACAATTTTAAAAGTGGCAATTTTGGTATCTGTAACATGATATTTAAAATTTATAAATATTTTCTAAAGATTATGCTATTAATTTTTATTGATCCCGTAATTATAACATTTCCCTCATTGTTTAGAGAATTAATGAACTTACCATTAAAATAGTTGAGTCTAAATTTTTACTATTTTTTCTGAACTAATTAACTTTAACTAGAGGATAGGCTCCACCCGTACAAGCCGAAAAGAGAAATGGATCGGTTCAAGATGATCCGTACGTGACAGGATAGAAGTCCCAGCTTAGAGAGGATAAAAGGCCCAGCTCAACGGGTCTAGAGCTAGGCCAGGTTAATCATGAGCGGGTCAAAGTCAATTTCTAGAAAAAATTCAAAAAATGAGCTAAAAATAGTTTTAACACTTCTATCCCTCCTATCAAACACCATAAGTATTACTTTAGGTCCCGTTCATTTCGTTGATTCGAGTTTAGAATTTGAGTTTTGTTACAGTAAAAAGTTCTCACAAACAATCACATCTAATTTTTTTGCTACAGTAAAAAACTCTTACATAAAATCACATTTCAACTCGAATTACAATAATTCTTTTCATCCTTCACATTCTTCATTCTTCTAATTCTCTTCATCCATCGTACCAAACAGAACCTTACTCAGTCTAAGTTCAAAACCCTAAACTTTAGTCTTTACATTTTCTTAGACATATGCTTAAAATTTAGTTTTGGTTTCATTTACATTTTTAAAATGATGAATCTCATCTCTACCCCTCAAATTTTAAGGTCTCCCATTTTACTATCTGAATTTTGTATTACTCCAACCCCTTTTGTTAGGTCGTTTGTCAATAACATACAAAAAAAAAAAGAGAACTTAGGTGCAGCCATGTCATCTTTTCCCACTTGTTTTTCACGGGAGATCTAAGCTAAAGAACATGTTGCTGCACTACTCCATTTTTTCTTTATTTTATTTTTAACAGAAATTCTAATAAAAGAGGTTAAGTGGTACTACTTTCAAAGTCAATGAGTAATGTGGGATTTTTAAAGTAAAAGAGGGGAGTAAAGTAAGAATGACTTAAAAGTTCTTGGGACACAAGTAAAAGAATGATATTTTTTATATAGTTTTCATGAATAATTGTTTGTATTGAATCATATCTTTAAATTGTAAATTGGAATAAAGAAAAGAGTGGTTATATTTGAACCCCAAAAATTTATAAATACCCACATTAATTAATACTTTGTTAATAAAGATATGTAAAATATGTCCTTTTACACATACTATTTTTACAATACCTAATTTAACCTTCTTATATCCCCATACTAATTTTAATCTTCATTTGATTTATGGAAAACTATTCACCTTCTTGTGTTTTATATTATTTTGAAACAGTTTTATTTGTAATCTTTTTAGCTTAAGTTTTTCATTTTTGTACTGATAATTCTTTTCACTCCTACAACGACTTTGCGAAATTGTGCATAATACTATTAATACACCATTGCATGTTGCATTTTTTCAGACAGTTATAATTCTTATATATATTGATGTTAGGTATTTTGTCTAGTTGGCATGTTTGGGCAACGTGTCTATAAACTTAAAAATAAGTACTATAATGTGATTATGGTGCAGATTTGAGGATCGAGTTATGAAGAAGAGAAAAAGTTGTTTGACTTTAATTTTAGAAAGGATTAAATTGGTCTTCTCGGCTTTAATTGGAAGGGAGTAGATTTGGTGTTTTGGTGGATTTGGTACTACAATATTTGTAGCTTAATCGATTTGTTTTTGAAGAAGATTTTGTGGGAGTTATTTTAGAAACATGGTGGCTGTGATTGATTGAGATTGTGGTGCTTTTGGAAAGTTTTGGATTTTGACTTTAAGAGAATATATGGGCCGCTTAATTTCTGAGGAAATTCGGTTTAGAATTTACATGATAATTCTCAGATTTGATTGGTGCTAAATCTGAATATGGTATTTATTTGTGTGATTCAGATTTGTGTTTTAAAAGGAAGTCTTGCACTCAAAAGAAGGTGAGGGTTGTGTAATCTGAATTTGATCTCTTTTGGGTCCAGGTTCTTTGCGCAGTCTTTGGGGATTTATTGGGAAAGAATCGTGGTGATTGTTTTGAGTGATTCTTGTGATATTAAAAAGCCTTCTAAAGGTGTGTTTTTGCAGCTCACTTGGCATGCAATTATCGCGAAAAATACTTAGAAAAAGTCTATTCACGGCTTATGGTGTTGCGCGTATCTTTTGGTTAAGGTGTGTTGAATGTGGGCATGTGGCTTGTATTGAGAGAAAAATATTTTCAGACAGTGAGCTCTGTGTATGAGTTTTGTTGCTGTTTGTGTGAAGATTGTTCTTCGGGAGAAGAACTTGTTGCTTTCAAGAGAAAGCCCACTGTCAGTCAAAAGAAGTTCGTCGAGCAATTTAAAAATGAATAATGCTCGCTAGACAAGACCACTAAGAGGATTCTCTACTGCGGCGACAACATCAAGAGGAAATCTTTGAGTGTGTAAGACCGAGCGGTGCTTGTAATCATTTTATCTTAGTGAATGTTTACTTTTTGGACGTGGCCCTACAGATGTAGGTGTGCGCACCGAACTGTGTTACTAATTTATGGTGTTCTTTATGTTTTTGCACTATTATTTACTGCTTGTTTATTTTGACGTTTATGCACTATTATTTCCTGCTTAATTACTTTGACGTTTTTGCACATAATCGTTATAATTAATCGTCAGTGTTACAAAAAATGTTATAACACTCCGAAACACCTGCGTAAAGTTTTTTAATTTATCACCTATCTTTATGTTAGATTTTTTTTTTTGAAATATATATATTTTTTGAAATCTTCGACCTCAGGTCTTCTTTTCAAATGTCGTTTTTAAGCTTCTTTTTGTTGCTGGTGTCGTTTTCAGCTCACTCTTTCAAAAAATTTCAACCTAACCTAGTAAAGGCAACCTTTGCAATTGAAAACATACAAAGAATCCCCAAGTTCCTTGAATCCAAATCTAAAATTCCCTTACTCACCTATGGGGGGGAAAAAAAAGAAAAGAAAAAGAGGACGAAATTCCTCCATCTTCAGCTAACAATACAAGACTCGAACGTAAATTAAGCACAAGGGATTTCAGTTAATTATAAGCTTCTTGACATGTAAATCTAAATTATTAAGATCAGCACAATACTTGATGGTTTTTGGAATCAGCATAATAGCATTTGAAGAAGTTCTGTTTAAACGTTTTATCATTCAAGTATCTATAATCTATCATCTATCAGACTCAGTAAAAAATTTCGCTTCCAAGTACTTGATGATCTTTCCTTGGCAGAACAAATAGGTTATCTCCAAAAAGAGTCTTTCCTTTTCTCCCCTCCATAGTCCATATTTCGTTTTTGCTATGATGTTGATAAATTTTTGTTCGGATCTTAATTGAGTCCTCACATTGTTAAAATATGAACTTAACATGTGAGTTTATAACCACCTTGACACCCTCTCCCTAAAAGTTAACTTTTAAAGATAAGTTCTATCCTAGTTAAGTTTCACAGTGTTAAAGTATGAGTTTTAACATATGGGTTCATAACCACTTGAACACCCTCTCCCTATAAGCTAGCTTTTAAGGATGAGTTCTACCCAAGGGGATTGTAACAATTTTCTGACCATTTTCAAGCCCCAAGTCCCAAAAGATAGTGGAATATAAACAATGTAAAGCCTCAAATCAATTACAGACAAGAAGAATAACTGTGTTTTAACAGCGTATACAAAGTTCAAATACAAGGGAAAAAGAAGAGAAGATTATCTAAATCCAGATGGAATAGAGCGGCCGGAAGGAGGCAAAGCAAGAATTAGCAGGCAGCATTCCAGGAAGTAAAATAACCACCATGCATGCTCTTTACTTGCCAAGCAAACGACGACCACGCTCGTTGGCACCTCTAACGCGGTAATTCAGCTCATCAACATCATCATACATATGATCCAGAGCCTTGTTATGCCTGCAAAGTTCACAAAGTAATCTCAATTAGAAATGTTTTGGCACTAGTCGAACAAAAACATTAAGCCTTGTGCCTTGTTAACAGGATGAAAAGAAAAAAAACATGGCCTTTTTTGTCACACAGAATTCATAGAAGATGCAGAGATCTTTGTGCCATCATCATTGCAACTGACCTCTCAATTTCAGTTCCCATGTCAACAGCCATATCCTTCAACTCTCCCAACATGTTACTTAAGTCCGAAAGTGCATCATCTTGCTTTGCCTTTTCTACCTGGTATAAGGCGATCAGGAATGAAGATGTGAGGATCAGAAAATAAGAAAGAATACTCTACAAATTTGGAAGCTGAATTCAGATTTACACTAGATTTTTTTTTTCTTTTTTTCAAAATGACATTTCTACATACTTAACAATTAAAATAAATGGGGTTAAAACCACCTAATGTCAACTGCAAAGACCACTTTTGACGCTCTGAAAAACTAAGGACTTGATATACGAACCTCGACTTTCTGATAAGCATCTGTTGGTTCAGGGTGCAGTGTTTGTGCCTTTGTCCGTGCCTTGGGGAGAGGAGCCAACCCCAATTTCTCCCTCTGCTCCATGTGAGCGACTTTCCTTTGGACATCATCTAAAAATTCAAGTGATGCAAGCGTATAAGAAACAGGCAGCAAAAGAAACTATGCACAGAAAAGAGTAACATAATTCAAGCAACAATCTGCTTTTCCATATTTTTCCAAAACTGTGGTCTTATTATTACGGTTAAGCTTAAGCAGCAAGGATCATAACGAGCCAGATATATGAAACTAATATAAATAGCTAACCTCCTACTATAACAGGGCCTTTTATTTGACGGGTTTTCTTAGGCTTCCAAGTCTTTGAGAAGATGCCCCCAAGGCTTCCTAGAAGCTTCTCACCCTGGAATAATGCAATCATTATCGTTAAATTATGCATTTTACTTGAAGTATCATCAAAGAAACTGAGACTACATTAATAAAGTTGTAACGGTTGTTTTCAGAGAAAAACAAATGCAAAAAGAAGCATTTTCATTCTTTCTCAATTTATTAACCACAAGGCATAAGTCTATTATTTAATATGGCATACAGAAAAATCATTGTTTGTTCTCTAATTACAGTTCGATTTCACATATAGAAACTTACCCGACTAAGGTCATAATCAATGTCAGCTGCAACTGTGTGGGTCCTGGTAATTTGCTCACCCTGATGATGCAAGAGAACCAAAGTCTTCGTAGCATCCTCTCTCATATCCTCAGCAATCTTCAGGCAGTTATTGACAGACTTTGTAGTCTCTTCGGCCTTGTACACTGCATAGTCCTCCAATTCTTGCACCGATTGGTTCTCTAATCCTCCCGAATCGCGGAAATCGTTCTTGTACTTGTTCCTTGCTGCCAAAGTGGATGAGTGCGAGTACAAAGACGACGTTGTTCCTCTTCCTTGATCATCATCATCAAAAGGGTTGGTGCTGGATTCCGGTACAAACAACGTGGGCTCAGAAGAAGTCCTCCTCGAGGAATTATGTTTTGGCTTGGTCTCAATTTCATCATCAGAGTCAAATGGGTTCGTGCGAGAAGGATTAGGATATACAGGGTCAACCGTGTTATGTTTGCCAAACTTTAGAGGAGATTTCTTTAACCCAAACATCTTTCGGCGGGTGAAATTTACAGTATTTTAATTTGTTAAGGCAATGGGGAAGAAGATCAAAAGATCTTGATGGATACTAAACAATTATTGATGCAAATGAATTCTGTACAGAATCAACAAATCCTGAAAAAGCGGAAAAATGCAAAACCAATTTGTTAGATAATCCTAGAAGGGGGGAAAAAGAGCATCAATGTTGGCAAAGCAGATTGAAAAAGAATTCTTTGAGAAGTGTTGAAAAAAACCCAGGCAAAATATTTCAACGATCTATTTTTTTCAAAGCTTTCTAAAAAACACTGTTATAACGGTTCAAAAAGAAGAAAAAAAGACAAGAAAACAGGACCCAGTTCCAGAATCATAGATTTGGATACCAAAAAAAAAAAAAAAAAGAAAAAGAAAAAGAAAAGCGGGGAACATATATGATAACCATGGATTTGGAGCGTACAAATGAAGTGGAAATGATATAACCAAGATGATCGCTAAATTGTAAATCAACTACAGATTTTGTTTCTTGCTATTTTGAGGCAATTTGAGTAATTTAACAGGTGAAATTTATTAAAGAAACAAAATCTAACCAGAAAAATTCTAGGTCATTAATTCTCCATCATTTAATTTTCAGAAAACATGAACCTTTGGCAAGATCAAAAGAACAATTTGACTTGATTGAATAGACTTCCTCCATTCTTAACAACCACGGCCAAAAAAAAAAAAGTCAATTTCTTCGCTTTCTTTCCATTTCCTTGAATTTTTTTTCCCTTTTTCCGGGCAACCAAACAGAAAGTTGAGGGGCCAACGAAACGGAATTGAAGTTGGCCGTACGATATGAACAAAAAATAAAAAAAGGAGAAAACCCAAGTGAAAATTAGAGAAACCCTAAGAAAATCGATTGAGGTGAAAGGAAAAGGAATTGGGTACCTGAGAGAGGGAAGAGCAGCAACTGTAGGATAGAATCTGGGGAGAACTCAAAGACGAGTTTATCAGACAAGGCGACCAAGCGGAAAGTTTATCTTCGGAGGAGAGAGAGAGTTTTTAGAGAGGGAAAG
>NW_010365594.1:359155-406751 GCF_000414095.1 Morus notabilis
GTTTTTAGAGAGAGAGGGAAAGGTACAGAATGGAAGAGGGAGAGGAGAAACTGGATTATAGATGGAAGAAAAGACACGGAGCGGAAAACCGAGTTTCAAAACTTTCAAGGGGCTGGAAACTGGTGAGAAACTGCAAATTTTTTTGGGTCTTTTTCACTCCAATTATGTTTTTGTTTTTGTTTTTTTTAGAAGAATTATGTTTTAGTTTTTTTTTTCTCATCATTTTTTTTGTTTTAATTATTCTTTTAATCTTCTTATTATTTTTTTTGAATAAATGTACTCTTTTTATTTTAAAGATAAAGGATTTTTTTTCGAGTAAAAGGATAAGGGATTTTTCTTTTTCTTTAGTAATAAAAAAGGATAAGGGAATTTTAATTTATGGGAAATCTGCATTAGTATGTCAACAAAAATATAAAAAAAAAATACTAAAAGTGCATTTTTTTAATACTAATTTTCCAATAAATTTACGTTTTTCTTCTCTGATGTCTATAAACTTACCTTATTGAAAGATTTACAATATGATTTTGATGTTATTTTGACATTCACAACGCATATTAAACATCTGAACATTAGAGATTTAGGGCATTTCTCATATTTTAGTTTATGTAGTTTTACTTTTTCTTATGCCCCTTTGAAAATTAAAAATATGTATATTGTTTTTGTGACTAATCAAAGTATTATTTATTGATACTAATAATAAAATATTGTTGATTAAAGTGCATTGTTTATTAAAAGATATATATTTTTATTAAGGTTATTTTTCTCTCCCAAAAAAAGTCGTCGACTTCTTCTTCTTCCTTTTTTTTTTTTTTTTTTTTTTTTTTTTTTTTTTTCACAAAGGTCAAAGAAAACCAATTTGGACCGTTTCTTTGCTATAATGGCAAGTCCTTGACAAGTCACCCCTATCGGTGACAACGCCTTACCACTATTATCATTTTCTTATATCAAGACGTGTATTGTTCTTACTTAGACCTCTTCAATTTTAATCAAATAATATTAAAACAAACATTTAGTATTGCTATTCTCAAAAAAGAAAAAACATTTATTAAAGCCGCGTGACAAAATAAAATCTAAAAAAAGAAGATAATACGCAAACAATTCTAGATAAAATTTGTACATCTTAAAAACTTATCTTAATCACGAAGAAACTCAAGCCTTTTCAAATATAACTTGGCAGAATCGTTCAAAACAAGTTGGGTTTGGTTAAACGAACTCAATTGATGAACTTGCAAAGTTTGTATCATGGAATGTGCTCCACTCTTGAAGGGGAAGTTGCATGTTGAAGCGATTGGGCTCTTGAATGAAAGAAAGAATTAATTTCATAAATGTCTCGTGAACTTTATATTTAACTTCAACATGCTTTCTAAATTCAGAAAAGGATTTATTTTTCCTTTTAAATTATGTACTCTAGTATTTATAAAATTAACAAATAACTTGTACTTTTATAAATCTCCTAAACTATTGATGAGTCTGCTTGTCCATCAATTATTACTTTTATGTCAACTTACCTTCAATATTTTTAAAAATCAAGGGTAAATTACCATAAATATTAGTTTATGGGATATCTATAAAATAATATTAGTACAGGAGATGTTTAGAACAACTTTTCATACTAAAAGAATGAATTAACTTTTTGAAATTTAAAAGGCACGTTGAAACATGGTACAAAATTCAAGAGACGTTTATGAAATTAATCCATTTTTGAAACATGAAGTATAATTCCGTTCTTTAGTTTTGTGTCCTAAATTTTTCTCTCTTAAAGCTGTGTCCCTTTTAATTTGATCCTTGATTTTAAAGAGAAAAATAAGAGATATCACAATGAAATCTTCATCCCGCTCACTAGATGGATATTCTTCGAGTTTTTTGTCGATTTTTTTTTTTTTTGCATGACCAAAAAAGTTTGTTGGTAATGTTGGGTTCAATGGAGAAGTTAAATGATGCAAAATGTATAGATAGTTTGAAAGAGACATAAAACAAAAAACAAAAACAACTGACTGGAGTTTTTGGATTTATTTGATTCTATTTTATTGAGAATGGAGGTTTTGGATTTATTACTGGCATAATTCGTCTGTTTAGTACACGAAAAAGAAAAAAACAAATCGTATGCTTTTGATAAACGCTCAAGACATATACCTATAAAGTGTGTTTTTTGCAAGAAGTTTATTTTTTCTTAAAATCAAAGGTTTTAAACTTTGTTGAGAAGCAAAAAGAAGAAGAAGAAGAGGATTAGAGATTCCAACATTCAGTTATTTCTGTTCTCGTAGTTCTTTCCTTTTATTTTATCAATATTCGACTTTGACAAAAAGAACTAAATGTCCTTCATATTTTGAGTTTTAATTTTTTATTATCCATATTTTTTCTTTCTTTAAGGGCATTTAGGTCTTTTTTCGTTAAAAAATACAATGGATCAAGAGTTAAAAAAGCATAAATTCAAAATTTTAAGGTATAAACGCGTATAGTTTAAAATCTAATGTATGATGATGTTAAAAAAAAATCTCAATATTATTTAGTTCTTTTTTATCATTTCCCGTTCTTGAATGAATTAAAATTTTTCTGAATTAGCTTTTGACTTTTCAAGAATCAAAAGCATATAATAACCTCTTTTTTTTTTTAATCAGAATGATATCATATAGTCACCAAGAAAATTTAAACACAAAGAAAGCATTCATTCTCAGAAAAAATATAAAAAAGTAAAAAACAAAAAACAAAAACAAAAACAAGCTTCAGCAAAAAAAAAAAAAAAAAAAAAAAAAAAAAAAAAAAAAAAAAGTCAGAAAAAAAAAAAAAAAAAAAAAAAAAACGTCCCGAAAAAAAAAAAAAAAAAAAAAAAAAACTTCCAAAAAAAAAAAAAAAAAAAAAAAAAAAAGAAAAAGAAACAAACAAACAAATAAAACAATAAAAAAAAAACATGGAAAGCATTTTGCGTGCCTCGTGAGATCACCCGCATCTAAATCCCGCCTCTGCCACTTCCTCTAAGCTCCATTTGTCAACCATGGACGTTAGTTCAAAATTTAAACCCCGTCCATTTAACTAATTCAAATCACAATAAATTTTTGCTAGGGTGTTTTTTCTTACAAAAATTTAAATTTAATTTTTTTTAGTATAGTGTTTTCTCTCACACGAATTCACTTTTTAACTCAGTTCTCAACTCAAATGAGCGAAACGATAGTGTTCAGAATGACTCGATCTAGATGACATGGTATTTTTTCAAATAAATCGAGAAAATCACAGCCACTAAGAACATGCTGATAAAAAATTGGAAGAAAATAGACTTGTAAATAATGCACACGACACCCTGCCAATTTATAATTAATTAAATTATCACAAGAAAATTGTCGACATCATTGCTTCAAATGAATATTAGGATCTACATCAATTGCTCAATCGACCGAGATGAACCGGAGATACAAACTCATAGAATCCGGCATCATGCAGCCATTTTATCTGTGCTACATGTTTCATCACAACTATAAGAAGACACCTCTTTTCTCATTCAAAGTTCAAACATCGGAGCCTGAGCTTGTAAAAGAGTTCATTCGTTTTAAGCTAAGAACCAATCAGCAAATCTAGCACAACAAAGAACCAAATTCATACAAATTGGTTACCCGAAAACTTTACTTCGATTGCTATTGATGCACAACCTGTAGGACCGTCCCGAATATTGGCTCCAAGCAGTTTCTCCTTCTTCATAGTTCATCTAAGGAATTCTGAGATTTGGAATGGAGTACAATCACACACATTGATATGTAGCCCGGCTCTACAGTCTACGCTCCATGAAGATACTTGACAGCATCTAAGGATTTTCTCTGTTCTTTTTGAACCTAAATGCAAGCGATATTTACTTTAAAAATTGAATTGTAATCAACTTATTGGACGAAGGAAATTATAAAATCTAAATATCAGTACCTGCGCCTCTAATTCGGCGATTCTTTGTGTAGATGCTTGTTCAATGCAGGCACGACGGTTACGTTCTTCTTCTAGCAAACCAGTCATTTGGTACCTGAGCTCAGCCATTTCTTGAGCCAGATCTTCCGCTTCTTCTTTTGCCTTCAACTTTTCTTCTCTCAGTTCTTCCTGATAATCATGTAAAATTCAAGATCCAGAAGTAATAACCAACTGGGATTTTTTTTTCTTTTAAATAAAAAAGGAGAGAAAATGCCACAAAACTCAGAAAAGAAAATAACGTACTGAACTGATTCATCACTTGAACACAAATTTAAGTTTTTTCTGAGTTAAGCGTCATCAAATCATAGATTGGTACATGCCTTAAGTTGCTTCACAAGAAGTTCATATTCTTCAATCTGGTTCAACATATTTTCCACCTTTTCCATATCATCTCCATCTCTTCCTAGGAGCGTTTCAAGCTTCGAAATCAGAGGACTCAAGACTTCTCCACAAGTGCTTCAGGAATACCATCAACATGTTAGTAGAAATTTTAAGAGGGAATTATTTAACACAGACGTTCAGAAGATGAGCCTTGACATTGTGTCTCCTAATCAGCAAATAAGATGTTCTTCCCTAATCAAAGCGTGAACAAGAACTTTATTAACATGACATTATTAGACAGATATTCTTCCCTAATCAAAGAGGTTTATGTAAGACATTAAAGATTCCTCATTGCAGTATCCAAAAATTTCTGTTCTTTTTTTTTAATCCCTTTTTCAAAAGGCTGGATCTCAAATCCCCTTACATTTAAACACCTGCCTGACCCTGCCTTGTTTGAACCCGGGAATTTAAAATGCGATTTTAAGATGCATCCTGAATTTGCAAGAATGCCAAAACAACTAATTTGGCCGCAACGTGTTATATTGAATGGGACCAAGGGTGGGGATGAAATAGCAAATGCGTTGACTCTCATTGAGACGAAAAGATATGAACAACAACTATCATCTATCAGATATATTTGAATTCTTGCTTTCATGAATTCTTGCTTTCATGCTTGTATACTACATAACATGATGTCCTCCTAACTAGAACAATTAAATATGGACTCACTACAGAAGGCATAAATTTCTTGTGAGAAATACTTTACCTAAAAAGAGCATGGGTCATAAATAAAGCACAAATGACAAAAAAACTTCTATTTATCACTAGTGTAACACAATTAGAAAACATAACTTACTCGGAATACGTACAAGAAATTTAAGAAAAAGCAAGTAATGGGTACCTTGGGTCATTTGACATCATGAGCTTTGCCTCTATTTCATTCACTAATTGTTTTATGTCGGGTTGGGATCCATCCCTTGCCAGCAATTTCTCAAGCATTTGCCAAAATGTCCTAACTTTGGTTTCTGATGTGTCAAGCTTTTCCCTCAGTTCTTTATTTTCCAATTCTAGACGTCTGATATTTTTCTGAGCATCCTGAAACTGAGCCTCAAGATCTCGAACCAACTGGTTTATTCTAGCTTTTTCCTGGATAGCTTTTTCTTGGGACTTCTCAGCTTCGAAGCAACTCTGCTCCAATGTCACAATTTCAAGCTTCAAGCTCTCTATTTCACACTGAGAATCTAATGTTATAGATGAAATCGACATCCGCAGTCTCTCTATGCACAGAGAAGAATTTTGTAATTCCACTTCTCTGCTTTCTAGTTCCTGCATCAAGAACAAGCAGTCAGAGTCGGACCTCTTAAGCTCCTCCCTTAACCTTCCAACTGCCTCCTGTAAATATTCCATGTCTGCTAATTTCAATTCAAGGTCGCGTAAGTGATCTTTCAGGACATTAACCTCTGTGTTCCTTGCATTTCCTTGATCCTGTAGGTAATCTGTTAAGAATTTTAATGGTTAAGTTCAATGTGTAAGGATCATTTGTTTCTTAGCTAAGTTTAAGACTAGACGCTATTGCTAACACATGCTATACCTAAATACAGAAAACATCAGTTTCGGTGTAGGACTGAACATTGGTGACCAAAAGGAGCATTAACCTCTTAAAGATTCTTTCTAGATCAAGCCTAAAGATGATGATGATAGACACCATACAAACTTCACACAACAATTCTGAAAATTATCCAACTTAAATTCATATTACAGATGCTGTGATCTATAATTCCATGATATCAATTTTGATACCATCAATACTAACGAAAACTATAAGTAAGCGAATGATATGTCAAAAAAAAAAAAAAAGAACTACCAATTTCTTGAGAGCAGTTCATGAGTTCTTTTTCTAACATTTCAATGCATTTCTTGTCTTCTGTACTGGCTGCTGACAGTGATGTCACGTGTCTTTCTAATCGCTGCATCATAGAAGTTAAAAGTCAGAAATTTAAACAGCATATAAAGAATGACAAATGCCATAGTTAATGATTCTATAGCATGCTACTGAACTGATAAGATGAATCCAACACACACACACACACACACACACACATTACCCTGATTAAATCAAAGCTTTGTGATTGTGATTCTTTCAACATGTCCTTTTCTCGTCTTAGCTGCAGATAAATGAAAGGATGAAAAATTAGTTTACAGTCGACATAACAATTAGAAAGTATAAACAGAATCTCAATTTCAATTTAACATTAAAAGGTCAGAAGCATAAACAAATAATTAAGCCAGAAAGTATAATAAGGGAAAAAGAAATCACGTAGCTTAATTTCCAAATAAGTGTGAGAGCATATAACAGGAAGCAACCCTCTTTCAAGCAGCAACTCTAAACTCACAAGACACCAACCATTATAGAACTGAAAGGAAACTTGTAGATCACACTCTTACACTTTTCTCCATTTAATGGAAAATAATTCCAAACATACTTTTTATCCTTTAAATTAGCTAAAAAAAAGTTAAAAGCTCATAAAATTCACCTCTCTACATCTTGTCCCAATCTGTAGGAGTTCCTCAACATCAGAAGTGTTGTCACTTTGGCTCCTGCTGTGGCTAGACATTTGTGTAAGAAAACCCTACACAGATGACAAAGAATTCCAGTATAGCCATACCAAATTAACGAAATTCACAAACTATACACACACACACACACACACACACACATATATGTATATATATATGTGTGTGTATATGTATATGTATAAGTATATGAATGTAACATTTATAATGAAACTCGAAAACATTTCTTACATGCTTCATTTCCGAAATTCGAAAGTGAAGTTTGAGAATTATGAATCACAATTTACAATAATTAAAAGAAGTATACCAACTTCAATGGAGCTCCAGTCTTAATTAATTCAATGGTCAAAAAATATATATAATATATAAATATAAATATAATTAAAGAAAAGAGAAAGAAAACATGGGTTTGGTTCCATTTGGTGCCGCAACGAAACCCTTAACGGGAACTTTGAAAATTCGACTCGCCGAAATGGCACTTTACCGAACAGATCACAAACATATACGTGAATACATACATACTTACTTACACACACACACACACACACACACACACACACACATATATATGAATTCAAGATATGTACAGAAAACAAGGTTTTTTTTTTTTTTTTTTAAATAGAAAATTTCACATTGTTAATGCTAATTCTGAAAGAGAGTTGAAGAAATTACCTATGAGCAACAGGTCTGAGGAATTGGAGGCAAAATCAGAGAAAGTTGTTCAGGTTTTGAATTCTGAGAGCAAAGGGCTTGTGGTGGATTGATTTGGCTCGATTTTGAAAAAATTTTAATCAGGAAATTGTCGATGAAATTGATGTGTTCTTTTGATGAAAGAATAAGAAATTGAAAAATTTTTTGGTTGGAAATGTTTACTTTAAATCGAGAACGACATGTTCCGGGTTTGAAAACATGATTTGAAATTGCCGGGGCTGCCCCGGGATGCCCCGGGGATGTCGTTAATATTTGCACCAATGCAGCCTGTACTTTTTGCCATTTGTACGTTAGGCCTTAAATTTATAATTTTTGCATTAAGATCCTAAATTTGATAATTTTTGGCACTGTAGTTCTATCGACAATGGACAGCAACCGGTAGACTCTGTGCCCGCTTGATTTATGGATTCAAATAAGATAGTTTGAATTAAAATTAAAATTTGGGTAATCTTAACGAATATTATTTGAAATTGTATGGGTTAAGATTTTTACTATTTATTTTTGATTCAAAATCTTTTTAATTAAATAATTACACTAATAAAATAGTATTTATCAAGAATAAGAGATAAAAATTTAGACTCATATACTTTTAATGATAAATTTTTTATTTTTTCTTTAAATTTTTATGAGAAAAACACTTATAGTAGAACTATTTGAACAAGATTTGAATTCCTTTACCAAACATATTGCTCCTAGTGAATAATTCTGATTTGCAAAGATCGTGGGGGCAATTTTATTGGCTATTGGACGACAATTGCAACAAATTTTCACTTTTTTTCAAAAAAAAAAAAAACGTGTTTTATTTATAGTTTACTCAAGTACTTTTGGCACGAGTCATGTCCTATATTTTTAATTTTGGTAAATGTATTCTTGATCTGTAAAGTTATTAGTAATGATAAAAAATAATATCACGTGCTTGGTATGAAGGAAAATTGTTGTCGTTTGCTGATAAACTTGGAAAGATGCATCTATTACAATTAGTGCTGGAACTTTAGACGGGCTGCTCGTGACCGTTCAAAAATACTAATTTTTTGCTCGAAGCCCGACCCGACCCGCCCAAAAAATCCAAGCCACCTGCCCGAGCCCGAAAATGCCCTTGAACAGGCCGCGGGCTAATATTTGGCTGCCCGAGCTCGGCCGGGCAACCTAAGCCCGCCCGAATAGCTTAAATTTTTTTTATATTTTTTAATTTTTATAATTATTAAGTTATTTTGTGTTAAAATTATATAAAAATCAAAATCAACATTCAACAGACATTATTAACACAATTTAATAAATTAATCATGTATATTAATTTTTAAATTCGTAATTCATGATTACTTCGTTAAAAACCTTACCAAGAAAAACCCAATTGAGATAAAAACTTGGCAAGGAGAAAAGTGTGCAATCATTTTGTGACGAATTACAAATTTTACAAACTTACAACGTTATACAATTACAATGTCAAAAGTAAATACATATTTACAAATTACAAATTTACAATTTAATTTGAAGCTGAAGGATCGTCTTTAAAATTAAATGTTAATCTATTAAATTCATCGATCCATTCTTAGCTTGCCGGCGAAATTGTATCCTGTAGACGTTGATCAGCCCGATCACAATCCTTAATGCAGACCAATGCTTTAACAATGTCCCTTTGCAATGCATTTCGGTGTTCCTCAAGTATTCTTACTGTCATACTGAAGACTTGTTTGGATGAAATAGTGGAGACTGGGATAAAAAAATATATTCATTGCCAACCGAGTTAGGATTGGCCAAGTTAATGCCCGTGCCCTCCACCATTGAACTAAGTCAAACGATTCTCTAGTATCGTTGACTACTAAGCCTTCATTGAGGTATGCCATAAGCTCGTTGAAGCTGCCGCCGCCGCTGCCACTGCCACTTGTTGACGAAGATCCACTCTCAGCTTCTGTTTGAGTTGTCTTCTTCTTCTTCTTCAACCCGAAAATATTCAAGAATGAATGCAGGTTTTCGTCTTGTTATTGCGGTTCCTGTACTCTAGAGTTTGTGCTTCTAAACCTAATCTCATATTTACTATAGATCGAATATATTTTTTCCTTTATTATTGGAAATTGGTCTGAACAATTGATGCCTTAAAATTCACCTAAGTTTTCTAAACCTTCTAATTTTAATCTAGGATAAAAAATAGTACCTAAACCATTAAGGGCCTTCTAATTTTCAAAGAACTCAATTGCTTTTGTATTGGTACTAGCATTATCTAATGTTATAACTATTACTTTATCTCTTAATCTAAATTCATCAATTACATTTAAAATGGTATTATATATTAAATTCACGCTATGTGATCCTAGAACACATTTAAAACCTAATATTCTCTTATCTAAATCAAATCTTCTAAAGTAATGTCCGGTTACAGTTGATGAGTGAGTTTTACTCGCTCATTTAATATCATTTTACACTTAATATCTAGTTAGTTTTTGAGATTTTTGTTAGTTTTTATGTGTGTTTTCATTCTTTGTTTGAAGGTTAGGTGAAAGTCTATGATTTGGAAGGTTTTGGACAACTTTTGGTGGAAAAAGACAACAAACATAGCGCTTAGGCGCCAATTTATAGCGTTTTGGCGCTTAGTTTTACGGAACCAAGACATTTGGACAGAATGGGCAGCGTTTTGGCACCTATGACAGCGTTTCGGAGCCCAAGATTATTCACAGGTAGCGCTAGGAACTCAGTGCCGCGGCGCTACGACGCGAGAAAAGGCGCGTTTTGAAGGCCAATCGTGAGAAAACTTACCCGTTTTAACCCTAATGCTCCTAAACATATAAATAAATGATTCTAGGGCAATTAAAGGGGACTTTTAGACCTAAGAGTGACAGCTGACTTTTGAGAAGAGATTCAAGAAGAAAAATGAGAATTGACTACGGAAAAGAACAACAGCAAAAATCCGGAGACGGAGACGCTTCAATTCAACTCCAAACTAGTTCTTTTCTTTCCTTTCCAATGATTAAGACTTTGTTTAGGAATTTATTTTGTTTAGAGATGAACTAATTTCTTTTTCTAGGGCTACGATGTAGTCGGATTATGAATGTTCAGATTCTCTATTTTCTTTTTAAGTAATTGATGTTTAATCCATATATACTGAGTATTTCAATTTATTCATAATGCTTGTGATTGTTTGGCCAACTATTACATGATTTTGTATTTGATTTGAGACCGAGAGGTGATAATTAAATAAGCTCTTAATTGAAATACCATGAGTTGTTCATAGGATAGAGATAGATATGATGCTTGTGCAGTTCTTTTGAATTTCTTGCACTTAATGATTTTCAATAGGTTTAGAAGTCTGACAGAGATGTAGAGTTTGCTTGTTGGATTAATATTATTGTTGCTTGAGAAAGAATAATAATTGCTTTAGAGAAATTACTGTCAGTATATGATTGAATGTTAATTTTCTTGAATTATGGGAATTTGAACAAGATTAATTGGTGAAATCGGAAACCCTAGAGTCTTAATCTATTGAATTTTATTCCATTGCATAGCGTTGTTTGATTTATTTAATCATTTTAGTTTTACTTTACTTAATTTTATAAACTCTATTTCGATTATTCAAATAAAATTAGGGTTAATATAATTTTGTGGGACGATATTCTTATTCACTATTATATTATTTGATTGCGATAGCGTATACTTGCGTTACGATTTTTCACAACAAGTTTTTGGCACCGTTGCCGGGGATTGTTTTGTTTTTACTAATATTGATACCAAACAACTCTAGTTTGACTTTGGATTTTATTTTGTTATTTATTTTCTTTTTCCTGTTTTGTGCTCTACTGGAATTTACTCTACGTGCATGCGAAAGTTTGGGAGCAGTATTCTACTTCCTCTTGATTCAGAAATTGAGCGTGCTTGTCGAAGAAATAGAAAAGAGAAGAGAGAAACTGTCATTTAGTCGCAAGAAACTATGGCTGATCGTGAATGGGCAATAAATGAGAACAACAACAACAACATACCATTGAACAATCCACCGGTGGTCAATCAGCCAAAGGCTTTGTGAGATTATGCATTGCCACCAACCGGTGTTCAATCAGTGATCAGGAGGCCTGCTATTCAGGCGAATAATTTTGAATTGAAGCCGGTGATGTTGCAGATGATTCAAGCGATCCAATTTAATGGATTGCTGAATGAAGATCCTAATGCTCACATTGTAAATTTTATGGAGATTTACGATACTGTTAAATACAATGGAGTTAATGATGAAGCTCTTCGCCTTCGGTTGTTTCCGTTTTCTTTTAGAGATAAAGCAAAAAGTTGGTTGAATTCACTGCCGCCAAATTCGATCACTAGTTGGGAAGACTTAGTTTAGAAGTTCCTTTCTAAGTTTTTCCCATCGGCTAAAACAACGAAGATGCGCATCGTGATAAAAAATTTTGCTCAATATGAAGGTGAAACTCTATATGAAGCATGAGAGAGATACAATGAGTTACTGAGAAGATGTCCTCATCATGGTCTACCTAAATGGTTGAGTGGCACTACAAGAACTCTAATCGATGCATCTGCAGGAGGAGCATTAATGAAGAAAAATGAAGATGAAGCATATGAGTTGCTAGAAGATATGACAACCAATAATTACTAGTGGCCTAGTGAAAGAAGCATACCAAAGAAGACAGCCAGACTACATGAGATTGATGCCATCACTAATTTGACTGCCCAAATTGCTTCTCTTTCCAAACAATTGCAGAATACTCAATTGACAGCCAATGCCATCCAAACATCCTCTCCAGTGTGTGAATTTTGCAGCGGGTCTCACCAAAGTTATGAATGTCAAGCTGACAACCCTTTTGCACAGGTACAAATGGAGCAGGCTCAATATGTGGGAAATTTTAATAGGCAACAGAACAATCCTTACTCCAACAGGTTTAATCAAGGATGGCATAATCACCCAAACTTGTCTTGGAGAAACACTCAAAATGTATTGCAGCTCGAACAGAGTAACCCACCACAAGAGGAAAAGGTGAATCTAGAAGATGCAATAGCTCAATTGGCTACCTCTCACACACAATTTATGAATGAAACCAGGAGAAATTTCCAGAATCAATCGGCTCAGATCAGAAGCTTGGAGGTGCGAATCGGTCAATTGGCTAACATGCTAAATGATCGTCAACAAGGTAATTTGCCAAGTATAACGGTAGTGAATCCAATAAAGCAATGCAAGGCCATTACTTTGAGAAACGGGAAAGAATTAAATACATTCCCAGAGCCTAAGAAGTCTAGCAAAAGTAGTGAAGATGCTTCGTCACCCAAAGATACTCAATCTTTGGAGAAGAGTGGTGAAATTCCTGCAGCTCAACAACCTTTGCCAGTGGAGCCATCACAAAGGATCCCGTTTCCTTAACGCCTTCGGAAAAGTAAGCTTGATAAACAATTTTCAAAGTTTCTGGACATTTTTAAGAAATTGCACATAACATCCCATTCGCCGAAGCTCTTAAACAAATACCGAGCTATGTGAAGTTTATGAAAGATATCCTGTCAAACAAGAGGAAACTTAAGGATTATGAAACATTTGCACTTACTGAAGAGTGCAATGCCATCTTACAAAGGAAGTTGCCTCAGAAGCTCTAAGATCCGGGGAGTTTTACCATCCCTTGTTCTATTGGAAATTCTATTTTTGAAAAGGCACTATGCGATTTAGGTGCAAGCATTAACTTAATGCCTTTGTCAATTTTAAAAAAACTTGGGCTAGGAGAAGCAAGACCAACTACAGTCTCATTACAATTGGCCGATCGCTCCATCAAACACCCGAGAGGAATTATTGAAGATGTACTCGTCAAGGTTGATAAGTTTATATTTCCGGATGATTTTATTGTCTTGGATATAGAAGAAGACAAGGAAATTCCCATTATACTTGGGAGACCATTTTTGGCAACCGGTCGGGCTCTCATTGATGTGTAAAAGGGTGAACTTCGCCTAAGAGTATAAGAGGAGGAGGTGATTTTCAATGTATTTAATGTTCCCAAATACCCGCAAGCGAGTGATAGTTGTTTTCAAATTGAAACATTTAACACCTTAGTCACTGAGCATCTTGGCCAACCTCAAGAGCCTTTGGAAGCTTGTCTAATTTATCCGGAAACTAGTGCAATAGAAGATCATGAAGCTATGGAGTTTATGGACTGGATGGATTCTTTCGGACCTAACAATCGGAGGTACTTTGAAGCTTTGGGACGAGGCCCATCACGCCCTATTCCATCAATTGAGAAACCACAGACACTTAATGAGATGGATGAGTTCTGTAATGATGCATATGAGAAAGGCAAGATTTACAATGAGTGAACTAAGGCTTGGCATGACAAGCACATCTCAAGAAAAGAGTTCAAGCCGGGCCAACAAGCATTGCTCTATAATTCAAGGCTGTGCTTCTTTCCAGGAAAGCTCAAGTCCAGATGGTCAGGGCCATTTACAGTGGTGAGAGTATTTTCCTATGGAGCAGTTGAAGTTACTCATGATGCAAAGGGAACGTTCAAGGTCAATGGACAACGTTTGAAGCCATATATTAATGGTGGCTTTGATCAACAGAAGACAAACATTCTCCTGAACTCACCATAAGAAGCAAGACGTCGGGCTGATGACGTTAAACCAAGCGCTTCTCGGGAGGCAACCCGAGCCTTCTAAAATCTTTTATTTATTTTTATTATCATTAATATTTTTTATTTTATTTTTAGTTTACTTATTGTGTTTTAAATTGATTGATAGGTTAATAAACAAGTTTGGGGGTTGCTCTAAGGATTTGCAATTGAAATGAAGCTCAAGTAGGCATGAAAGCACGGATTTGGCAGCAACAGTAGCGCTTTGGCTATCAAAATAGAGCATTTTAGGCAAAAGTGGTAGAGCACGTAGCGCTTTGGCGCTACCATGGAGCGCCTTGGCGCTGCCTCCAAAAAAATAAAAATTAAAATAAAAATTAAAAAATCCTTGCAACTTTCGCACCTCCTCTTGCACCCAATGAAGACACTGACTGACAAGTACTCAGAGAAGTCCTCTACACTCTCTTGTTTTACTTTTCCATTGAGGATAATGTTAGTTTTAAGTTTGGGGGAGTTAACTATCTTATTTTATGTTATTTTATTCAGTTTAAAAAAAAAACTTGAGCTTTGGTTCGGCTTGTTTCGCCCCCGACCGATGATCAGACAATGATTGAACTTAACTCTGGCTTCTGGGAGACAATGAATAATTTGATTGTTTGTGTGCTTGACTTGTTTGTTGGTTTTGCTCTACTTATGATTTTCTTGCATTGTTAACCACATAACTAAGAACACTTGGCCATTTTGTGAACTTAGAGAAAGTTTATGTGATTTTCATGTTTCTTAAGATCTCACTGGACTCTAGAACTTGTTTGATTATCACTCGAGATGAAATCCCAGGTAGTTTATCACTAAGGAAATGATTTAGGCCATTTTTGGATCATTTGAGCTGTTTGAGCTTACCCTGTTATAATAATATCCCTAGTCACCTCTTTGAGCCTGATTAAACTTTTCTTTGTCATCCACATTATCAGCTCAGCCTTTAAATAAATCCTATCATTCACCATTTCCCTTAAGCTTGTTGATTATTCTAGGATGCACGTTGAGTTATGCTTGAAATTGGGAGGTGTATTGATATTTTCTATAATTTGTTTGATGTCTCCAATGAAATTCTGTATTTGTCACATTTATAAAAAAAAAGAAAAAAACAAAAAAAAAAGAAAAAAAAAAGAGAGAGAAAGAAATAAAGAGTGGAGACAAGAATGTTGATGGCAAATGGCGGATGTATTGGGATATTGAGTTAGAAGTTCTACAAGAGGATCCTAGAGTAATTGATGAGTTTAGGGAATTTAGAGCCTCATTGATATCCGTTTATCCTACCTTAATCCCTAGCCATTCAATTCAAGCATAATAAAGTCCTATTGATCCTTGGTGGTTTGTTGACTGACATTAGTGGAGAGTGATAAGAAAAGCAATCTTATGGAGTTTGAAAAATCAGAGATCTACCTTGATTCACTTAATTGCATAAACTCATCTGAGTTGCATTTGGGTATGTGTAATTGATAATTCACACACACACATAAGGAGTCTTCGGTGGGGGTGAGATTAGCATTCGAGTTGAAATTCTAAACTTTCAAAAAGTTTAAAGTCTTTCTTGAGCTATAACTTATGTGAGATCTCTGAGGCATTTTTTTTTTTTTTGTGAAACAACGCTGGATCAATACTCAAGCAAGGTTTCATTTATTTATGTTTCGTATTATTCGTGTTTTCATTTCTTTTTAGTTTTCTTTCTTTCATTTTTGTTTTGCTCGAGGACTAGCAAAATATTAAGTTTGGGGGTATTTGATGAGTGAGTTTTACTTGCTCATTTAGTATCATTTTACACTTAATATCTAGTTGGTTTTCGAGGTTTTTGTTAGTTTTTATGTTTGTTTTCATTCTTTGTTTGAAGGTTAGGTGAAAGTCTATGATTTGGAAGGTTTTGGACAACTTTTGGTGGAAAAAGACAGCAAACATAGCGCTTAGGCGCCAATTTGTAGCGTTTTGACGCCCAGTTTTACGGAACAAAGACATTTGGGCAGAATGGGCAGCGTTTTGGCACCCAGGATTTTTCACAGGCAGCGCTAGAAACTCAGCGCCGCGGCGCTACGACGCGAGAAAAGGCGTGTTTTGAAGGCCAATCGTGAGAAAACTTGCCCGTTTTAACCCTAATGCTCCTAAACATATAAATAGATTATTCTAGGGCAATTAAGGGGGACTTTTGGACTTGAGAGTGACGGTTGACTTTTGAGAAGAGATTCAAGAAGAAAAAGGAGAATTGAGTACGGAGAAGAACAACAGCAAAAATCCGGAGACGGAGACGCTTCAATTCAACTCCAAACTAGTTCTTTTCTTTCCTTTCCAATGATTAAGACTTTGTTTAGGAATTTATTTTGTTTAGAGATGAACTAATTTCTTTTTCTAGGGCTACGATGTAGTCAGATTATGAATGTTCAGATTCTCTATTTTCTTTTTAAGTAATTGATGTTTAATTCATATATACTGAGTATTTCAATTTATTCATAATGCTTGTGATTGTTTGGCCAACTATTACATGATTTTGTATTTGATTTGAGACCGAGAGGTGATAATTAAATAAGCTCTTAATTGAAATACCATGAGTTGTTCATAGGATAGAGATATCTATGATGCTTGTGCAGTTCTTTTAAATTTCTTGCACTTAATGATTTTCAACAGGTTTAGAATTCTGACAGAGATGTAGAGTTTGCTTGTTGGATTAATATTATTATTGCTTGAGAAAGAATAATAATTGCTTTAGAGAAATTACTGTCAGTATATGATTGAATGTTAATTTTCTTGAATTATAGGAATTTGAACATGATTAATTTTGGTGAAATCAGATACGTTAGAGTCTTAATCTATTGAATTTTATTCCATTGCGTAGCGTTGTTTGATTTATTTAATCGTTTTAGTTTTACTTTACTTAATTTTATAAACTCTCTTTTCGATTATTCAAATAAAATTAGGGTTAATATAATTTTGGTAATTAGTAAACAACAATCCTTGTGGGATGATATTCTTATTCACTATTATATTACTTGATTGCGATAGCATATACTTGCGTTATGATTTTTTACAACAACAGCTAAATAATCTTTATTGGCAACGGCATATCAAATATTTACCGTTAACGGAACGCACCTGCTAGTCAAGTGTAAAAGGTTTATTAATGCTTCTTTTTTTTAAAAAAAATAATTTTAATAAATCTTTCCTAAGAGTAGTTTTTGAAGTGAACTGTGCATTAGGATTATATACAACCTTAATATATCGTTGCCAATTAGGATGCTCTACAAAACTAAGTGGTTGATCTAAAGCAGCTATCATTCGCGCAACTTCCATATGATCTACTTGCGGATCATATTTCCAAGTGGTTAGACCACCGGTTGCGCGATCAAAAGATAATTGTGTTTGGCGGAGTTCGGGTCCGCCGGATTGGCTAAGCTTTTGAAGACACTTTTCGGAGTGTCTTCTCAAGTGTGTGGTACCATGTATAGTGTCACCTTGTAATTTAGATAAACAATATTTACACTGAGCTATATGTTTAGTTTTACCTTCATTGTCGATCTCCTCAATTGTGTCAAAGTGATCCCAAACTGTCGATGTGCGCTTGCATTTCCTCCTAGAGGTTGCAACACTTGTAGACGCAAAGACAGTCACACTGGCACTCGCCGCTTCTCCACGCCCACCACCATTGCGACCACGACCTCCAGTACGTCCACCAAGGCTCAGATTAGTGAGAAATTGCCCTTCTTCCACGTTGTGTTAGGCATCAACGGGAATACCACTATAACCAAATGGATCCATTATAAAAAAATAAGAGTGATTTGAGAGAGAGAGCTTTAGAATAATGTGATAGTTTTTAGAGAAATTGTGAGAGAGATTTGAGAGATTGAGAGAGATTGAGAGAAATTGAGAGGGATTGAGAGAGCTTGAGTGAGAAAAATGTGTGGGGGATGGGGGGTATTTATAAGGAAATTTTTGGGTTAAAAAATTGATTTTTTTTTATAAAAAAAATCAGGTGCAACGGCTACTTTAGGGTTTCAGCGGGTCAGATTTGGGTGGGTTCGGGCAACAACGGTAAAAAAAACTAGCCGTTGGACAAGTTTTTGGGCATTCGGGCAAAATCGGGTTTTCAGGCTTATTTTCGGGTCGGGCACCAACGGTCAAAATTTTGACCGTTTCTCGGGGAGTCGGGCAGGTCAGGCATTCGGGCAAATCGGGTTTGGCCTGAAAAATTCAAAAAAAAAAAAACTCCGGCGGACGGCAGTTGACGGCGGCGTGCTCCGGCGTGGTGTCCATTTTCGGGCTGCCTGAGCCAGAGCCTGAATTTATAACTTTGGACAGGCCGGCAATTGGGCCTGCTCGCCGTGCCCGAAAAATTTAGGCCTTGGGCCGGCCGGCCCGCCCAAAGTTCCAACACTAATTGTAACTATGGGAAACCGAGCAAGATTATCCTTGTGAACGAACTTGTGTAGGTTAATATGAGTGTGGAACTTTTCAGTTAAATTTTGAGTTTTGAAACATTGCGTGGAGTGTCATCACTAGTTTCTAGAAAAAAATCCAGAGTATACATCTTTTGGTTTTAGGGTCAACTCTCTCTCTCCCCCACACATGAACCAGAGAAAAAAAGTGAACAACGACCAGAGTTATGAGACTGCAGGACTCCCAGCCATGAAACATAGACCTAATTTTGCCTAGTTGTGAGCTTCTTGTTAGTGGTGGCAGTCTATGGTGCGGTGGCTTTGTTTGGGTGGATCTAAATCAGTTTGGAGCTGGAAGCCAAACAAATGAGATTCGTTTTCAGGCGAGTTTGTCATTTGGTGGCTGAGATCTCTTGACCGGCTATCTCCCTCGACGGCCCATTGGCCAGTTGCTCTTCACAGGACGGTGGTGGTCGGAGGTTCTTTTTGTTTTCTTTATGTAATTTTCGTGCTTGTAATAAGGGCGACGGTCTCCCTACCCGACCCTCATTTGTTTTGCTATTTGTTGTTAGTTTTTGGTGGTCAACTTAAAGCCATTTGTATATCTCCTGATAGATTAGTCTTGGTCCAACTAGATTTTTTTTATGATATGTAGATGTCCCCTCTTTGTGGGGTTCGACGAGCAGTCCCTTTAGCACTCCAAAACCTATCTTGATGGGAGGAGTTTCTTCAATTCGAGCTTTATGTGTGCTCATTATTAGCGTGCTGAGATGTTCTCCTATTTTCGGATCTCAAGCGTGCATTGTCTCTCTAATGTATCATTAACATTGTACTAAGATAGAGTGTTTATTAATTTTTAATTAAGTACAATTCCCCTTTCAAAAAAAAAAAAAATCCAAAGTATCAAGTTTGATATGAAAATAAGGGAACTTGTAGGTTCTATTTTTTATTTTTTATTTTTTATCTTTTATTTTTCTGCCCTATCGATAAGGAATCATCTAAGGGTCAATTTAGTCAAGGTTTAGAACCTAGCTTAACTTAAAAAAGCCCAACTACTATTTTCTTTTTTCATCCAATTTTGTATTTTCATCACCAGGTATAGATTTACAACAATTTCTATTCCTAATTACAATGGCTGGAGGAATAAATAGAGAGGAAAAGGATAATAATAATAATAATAATAATACAAGGAATCTGTTTGAATTGGAACTCTCATCGCCACCAAATCAAACACTCAAAAGGCAAAAAGCATACACACAAAGGTCGCAATTTGCAAAACATTTACCAAGAGTCCTAACTTCTCTAAGGACCTGCAATTTCCTTTCCGGCTGCTTTTAATTTCTTCACCATGTCTGCATGCTTTTGGCCACCAAGATGGAAGTTGAAAACTGTTTGGCTATTGCACACCACATTGCATATGGCGCAGGTTCTAATGGCACCAGCTGCTCCTCCGGCTTTCACAATCTTCTTTCTCTTCGCCTCCAAATCCTCTCCCGTAGGAATTTTCAATGATTTCGGCGCGTCAACAACATTTTTACTCTTGTTGGCCTCAGGGTTTTCTGCCGGACCAATCATTGGAGTCGATGAAGAAGATGATGAGATTGTTGAGGAAGAAGTGGAACTGGGATTATTCTGCAACTTGTTCAGTTGCTCCAAGTTCTTCTGGTGCTTCTTTCCCGATAAGTGACTGACATATACATCGTTGCTGTTGCAGTTGATTTTGCAAACTTCACACCATGCAGATTGAACAAACTTGATTTTCTTTGGGAATTTCTTTGGAGTGCCGTTGAATTGAGCTCGAACTGCAGCAAAGTACGGTCCAATGTCACCTAAAGCTGCTAAAGCAGCCTACAAAATGAACCAAGACCGGTTATAATACAGAACGGAAGCAGTATAATAAAGAATGGAGATTATTAAACAAAGCCAAGCTAGCATTTGGTAGATAGAAGGAACTTCAACTAAATACCGTAAACAAACTATACCGAAAAGATTTTTAAAATTTACACATACATCTAGGAAGTACTTGACATATCTTACAAGTCATGTCTAGATTTCATCGGAATTGTATTTCAATACGAGTATTTGACATTATACATAAAAACAAAGATTAACTGGAATGAACAAAGCCCTTTTCCATCCCCTTTAAACTTCATTGACCACAAATTCTGAACTTGTCTATCCATGGGTAATCCTTAGAACCTACTTAGCTTAATGAATGGCAACTATCAGGGTCCCAGTACCAAAGAATTCCCAAAAATATTCCAAAGGAAGACTTCAATGAAGCTCAAAAATTTCGGGGTTTATGTACAAACTCAATACCATTAGTATTCGAGCCAAAAAAAAAAAAAAAAAAAAAAAAAAAACCAACCTCAATACCAATAGTAAAATAGACAAACCGAATACTGCAAATACATGGACACAATTACTATGCAGCCAAATCTTGAAAAACAAAACAAATGAGCCATCATCATTTGCATCTTTATAAAGCAGCACTCTTGTAACTCACTTGAGCTGCATGCTTTCGCCCGGCCACATGTTTATTGAACACTTCTTCACTATTGCAAGCAACATTGCAGATTGTGCACATTCTTACAGAATCAAGAGCTGTACCACAGCCCAGAATTTTTCTTTTCTTCATCTCCAACTCCACACTAGTAGCCATTGTCGGCGTTCCATATGTTACTTGTCCCCCTATGCTGCTTGTTTGGTTTGGAAAACTGGTATTGATGATTATATTAGAGGAAGTTAACATTGCACTTGCAGGATTAAATCTCACTTTCTAATTCCTATTACGGTTCTTACCGAATAAATTGTCTCAGAACATCTTTGCCATTATAAAAATCATACCTTATTGTCTGGCTGGCCTCAGTTTGCTGAGGAACAATCGCCGTTACATTAGTTGCAGGAGGTTGATGCGTCCAAAAGGAATTTGAGCTTGTGGTAAGCAATGAATTTTCATTCTCAGGTTTTGCAAGCTGCAAACAGTAAGATATCGTATCTTCAAAAATCAAGTGTGCAAAATAAAAAATGCAAAATACAGAATTCCAGCACTTGAACCTACGAAAGCGTATAAATTTTATATATTTGTGTAATCGTATATATAATGCATACTTGCATATTTCACTCCATTTTGTCTTAAGAGCACTCCCTTAAATCTGGATTCCACTACAACTCTGAAGGCTGAAGCTATACAACACATAGATGTTTTCACTATTTTTTGAACGATTTTTAAATCCATGTGTTCTTGTCAAATACTTTATTTAGACATTCTTACTAAACTCATTAGCAAATAGAGAATGTCAACGATACAATTCTAGTCTTACTAATTAATTTGCCACAATTCAAAATAACCAAATTCATCAATCATACAACCAAACTCAGTACAACAGAAAAAAATATTCAATTTTGACCAACATCAAAATATGTATAGCAGAAAACGAAACCTCACCTCAACAATTCCAATTTCCCAGTTAAAATTCACATCAAACCTCAGAAATTAATCTAAAAAAAAACAAATTAATCAGCCAACTCACAGCGTCATATCTGATTGGTGCAGATTGTTTGACGACCCAATTCTGAGAAGCTGAATTTGGGTCTTCAGAATTCGGCGGTTTGGCTTGGAATTCACCGCTAGTCAATTGGAGGGACCCCCAATTGGGAAGTGGGTCAGTCCCTGGTGGGTGAATGTAGGGCTCCGAGGTTAGAGAAGATGAAAGAAATGGTTGAGGAACAGGAAAGTAAGGATTGTTAGGGTTTGTAGTGTGCAATTGGTCAGGGAAATGAGAGGATAGATTGGTGTATGTGAATTGTGATGGATCGAACATTGGGAATTTGAGATAGGGTTAGGGTTAGGGATTATCAATTTGTAAGGAAAAATTAGGGTTAGGGCTTAATTGGTTTGATCAAAGTGCAGAAGAGAAGGCTATCTGCGATTCTGCCATGGAAGTGAAGTCTAGATTCAGGAACACTTGCTTGGAGAGAGGGAGAGAGAAATTTTTATTTTATTTTTAATTTTATTATTAACTTTTTTTTTTTTTTTTTTTTTCAAAGGTTGAAGATTTGGACGGTAAAGATTGATTTGTTTCATCGTGGGCTGATAATGGGCGGATCTAAAGCAGTCCATCGGAAGAAAGTTAAATTATTATTTTTATCTATAACTTGTTTGATTATAAATTGATAAGTTATTATCTATTATTTGTCTGACTATAAATTATAACTTGACAAATTTATTCATAATTTATCTAATTATGAAATATAACTTATCTAATTATGAATTATAACTTAACAAATTATAACCTATTAATTTTTATAATTAAAAATTGATCTATTGACTTATTTTTTACTATTTTCGGTGCTTTTCTCTCATGCGTGAGATTTGAGCCCAATTCAATCAAAGAAGACTCGTCGCTAGTTGGGCTTGGCCTGATTGACAGAAGATTATGCCGCACGACATGCCTTTTACTAGTTTGAAATATTTCAAAAAAGTAAAAAATATTTTAGTAGTAAAAATTAAAAACATTAGAATAATTACAATGTAGTTTCATAGTGTAAAATGTTAATGTTATTATAATAATTACTATGTAATTTTTCTTTTTAAAATATTTTAAAACATCTTCTTTGTTGTTTTGATTTACGTCATTTTCTGTTGCTTTAAAAAAAAAAAAAAGATATTGCTAAAGAATCTATAAAAATACTTATCAATAATGATGTATAATCCTGCTTTATTTATTTATTTATTTGATGGAGGTTTTTTAGTACTATATATAATAGGATTTGACTGCTTCTCAAGAGTTAGATTGTGTGTATAGGTATTTCCTTAAAAAATTGCTTTCACCGGGATAAAGGGTTAGAAATTAGATCTTATTCTTTAGCATTTGCCAACATGCAGTTTCCATATGCAGAAGAGTTGGAGAGTTAACGCACAGTCTCAATAATTTAAAACCAGGTAAGAACTTCAAAGAAATCTCTGCTTTTTTATTAGTAATTTTATTTTAATTTTTGAAAAAGATGTGTATTTGTTGCATTCATGAGAACATATAATTTAATAAATGAAATTCTTACTTTTCTGTCTGTATTTTTTTTTAATTGGTGAAATTGAAAATTTTTCATTCTATAAGAAAAGGAGGGAGTAAACCACTACCTTATTGCCCCTAGCATATACTTCTTATATTTGACAATTTACTCTCTGAATATGTAAAATAATAATGATCAACTCAATCACTAACCAAGGCAAGTTTTCGATAGAATAAATTTCAACTTTATAGCATTTGTGTAACACTTCGAAGAATTAAACATGATTAATTAAGATAATCGAAATTTATTAGTGTGTCTAATCTGATTTAATTAAATAATTATGTTCATTAAATATTTTTGGTATTTGAATTTAAATATTTTCAGTATTTATATTTTCATTCCAAAAGTATATGCAGACACACTTTCTAGTCTACTTTTATAAATATCTTTTAGAAATTATCATTATTTTTCTTTATTTCTTTTCTTTTCTTTTTCTTTCTTCTTTTGTCTTTTTTTCTTTCCTGTCCACCCTTAACTCTCTCTCTCTCTCCTTTCCTGTCGTTTCCCTCTCACCCTCTCTCTCTCTGTCATTCTCTCACTCTCTCCAGTATGCTCTCTCTCGCACTTTCCTCAAAATTTGTTAAATCTTCCAACATCTTGAACCAAAGAAGAACTTTAAGGAGTTTTCAACATCAAGAGAAGGATTTTGGGTAAGATTTCTTAAAAATTTCTCTTGAATCTCAAATTTTTTCTGTTAGAAAAACCTATTTTTAGTTTAAATTGGATTTTGATGGATTTTGGGTAAAATCACGGTGAAAATTGGGAAAAATTGGTTCTTTGGACTTGATTTAGTAATTGGAACATGGATTTGGTAGTTTTCCCTTGAAATATCTCGGATTGGAACTTGGATTTGCAGGTTTTGGCCTTGTTTTTTTTTTCGGATCGGCTATATCGGTCGAGTTGTCCAGCTCCCACTAGTCGACCGGTCCGGTCGACCGGTTCCCTCTTCACCGGCCGACCGGTGAAGAACAACTTCTCTGTCACCGGTCGACCGGTGCACATGTGAACTGTACTGAATTTATATAAAAACCTTGTTTTGACCCTGGTTTTCATAATGAACCCAAATTAGCTTCATTTGGGAACCTAAAGTAGATGGATTAGCATATTTAATCCATGTTTTTAGATGAAAATCCTTGGAATGATGATTTGAAACATGAAATGATTTATGAAACTTGAAATTGGATTAAAGCACACTAATAGGAAATCGAAGTGTATAATGGGGATTGATTTGCTTTAGGAATGAGAAATGAATCCTAAAGCATTGTTTTGTATCAATGTTAGTTGAAGAATCAAATTGAAGGTTTCGAGGAAGCGGAGGCTAGGATAGCGCAACGCTAGCCACATGTTTGGTGCTTAAAAGGTAGGATTTCTTGTGTTGGTTTCCGAATCAAATTCGGATGCGGAAGCGTGGGGATAGCGGATCAAATATAACAAAAATTTTCATAAAACCTTTGAGCACTCTATAGATTATATTAATTTATGCACGAATAAATTAATCACATTAATTTATTTATTAGAACTCAATTAGGAATAATACCTGGCGGCCAATTAGGATGATAACTTGAGTTCTTTGACCTCGAACAATCCTTGCTCTAAACCCTTGTGTTTAGAAAACCAATGTCTTCCACGTCAATTTTTAGAATCTATGAAGATGTGTGTGTGGGCATACCTAGGACAAAACGGGTTAGAATAAACACTCGAATTTCTAAAAACACCAACGCATGTACGATGTGGAATTTTTGGAGAAAACTTTTTCCTTCTCACTCTATAGAGAATTTCGGCCACACTCTAAAAATATGTTAAAAATTGTGTCTCACAATTTTCTATTATTCTCTTATTTATAGAGTAGAAGTCAAACTTCTAGAAGGAAACAAATCTCTGTCTCCAAGATAAAGCTTGTTAATTATCTTCTATTTGAATTTGGAACAAAATCTCCTCTTCCTTATCCTTAATGTGGCCGGCCATGTGTAGGGATTCTCATCCCTGTGTGGCGCTAATTACAGATAGGGAAGGAAGAGAAAATCATCATTTATCCTGTAGTCCAATCTTGATTCAAATTCAAATTCCAATTTAAGTCAAACTTAAATTAATTTGAATTCTATATTGAACAACTTATCAAATAAGTTTAAATGGATAAATCTAGATGTTTTCAAATTCAAATTTAAATAATCTCATTATTTAAATAATAATAATTAATTCTCAATTAATTATTTCTAAGTGTTTAATTTTAGAATTCCATAATTCTAAAATTTCCATTTTGCCATTTGTGTCTGGTAGAATTACAAGGATGATGCGGGGACTAATGGACCTATAATTCTGAGCTCTAATAAAATTAATAATTAACTAAACACTTTAATTAATTAATTAATGCTATTAATTCCAATAGTTACTCCACTATAAACTTGGAATTGCACTCTCAAAATTATAGACATTAATTACTTCTAAACTGTGAAGTGTCCATTTGATATAGTCACCGCATATAGATCAATTCTCTACAAATAATTCATAATTAGAGCTAGGTAAAATCCGTTAACCTCTCTAATTATGTCTTCATCCTTGAGTACCATTGATTCTCTAATGGATAGTGATTCATAAAACACATTCATGAACCAGAACGCTCTTACTAATCCAAGTACCGAATCAACACTCAAGAGAATTATTTATCTGCTTCTTTTTCAAGAAGGAATGGATTCCATCTCGTATAATAACATTCCCGGCTACCTACTTCATCATGTCTCCAAAATACAAGGAATAGGATTCAGCAATTAGAATTTCTATACTTAACGAAAATTATTAGAAATTCATATTGTGTCTGTATCCCTGTTCCACATAATCTCATTATGCGTAATACACTCATTCAATATCTCACCATATTAACAGTGCGGATAACACTGTTCCATTCTAAATGGGAATGACATGTATTAGTAATGTTCTAGTTAAAGATTCTGAACTTTAATTAAATTTATTACGAACATTGTTTTTTGATTATTATCCTTAAACATTATCCTCTCTCATATAACACTTATATACAATGTTTAAGGTCACATAAATAATCATAGAATTTTTATTGATATTCATAAAATATTCACAAATATATACACATAAAACGATGAATAAACTCTTTTATTACATAAATAATAAATATCATATTACATCTTATGCTTCTAGGATACCATTCCTAACAATCTTCCACTTGTCCTAAAGCAAGTAGAATATTTCTCCAATCCTTAAACTTTCTAGGTGTCTATGACTGATCTATGCCTGGAACAACTTCGAGATTAGTTAAGAATTTATGGAGTTAGGTTGCTTTCTTTTGCTGCTTCACAAGCTGCAACACATTAACTCTTAATGATAGAATTAGCAGTCACACTTTGCCAACAACCTTTCATATCATGACTCATTCACCTAGTGTGAACACAGATTTGGATGTCGACTCTCGAAATCCATGCAAGACTCATAGTCAAAGTCTGTGTATCCAGCTAAAAGACAACTTTTTCATTGACTAAACTATCTTATAGTTTCTTGCTTTCCTCATACACTTAAGGATACACTACAACGCTAACCAATGATCGATCTTGAGTTCAACTGACAACGACTAACCACTCCCACTGAATATCATATATTCAGGTTTGCGAAGAACAATAACATATTCTTTTCTTTTGTTTGATACATCTTGGTTTTGATCAAATCCATTTATCAAACTAGATGTTTCATGATCTAGAAGCTTGCTTCAATCCATAAATGGATCTCGACAGCTGATTAACGCCCAAAAGTGATGTTCAGAAGCGGTCAATTGTAGTACAGAAGGGCGGTCGTATCCACAGAGAGATATCAAAATAACAAGAAATATAAGTAAAATAAGAGCGTAAGAGAAAGATAAATAGCAAGTGAATTAAAGAAAAAGAAGAGTTTTTGTGATTTTGTTGGAAATAAAATAAAATGGAGGAAATTTGTTAAGAAAATTTAGTAGTAAAAATGGTAAGGTGTCGAGAATCCCTAATGCTTCGTTCACCAATTTAAGTTTTGATTCACAAAATAAAAGGACCGAATAAATTAAACCTCTATGTTGACTCTGAAAATATTATTATTACAAGTTATATAAAATCAACAATATATCAATTTGACAATATTACAGTAAAAGATAATTTGTAAAATAATTTGAATAACAAAACAATGCATGACAGAATTACATAAGAAAAGCGTGACTGAACTTATATAAAAATTGGCACACAATATTTTGAAAAGCAATAGAAAAATAGATGAGATTTAATTCATTCAGATGTTGAACTTTACAGCATAAGGAATCAAAATCCTGAATTGGGTCACTCAACAGAAGTTCATCTCTAACCTCACCAAGAGAACTCTAGCCTAGCTTGCAAAACATTCTCACAAGTTCTAGAGAGAAAATATGAGAGTGACAGCAAGACGACAGAAAACTGAATATTCAAAGCTCTCCAAACCTTAGGCTAACCCCTCTATTTATAGTGTTCAGAGGTTGCATGTCAAATAAGGAAACAAACAATAAAAATAGAAAATTGCAAAAGAAATGGAAACAAAATAAAATTACACATAAATTAGGAGAAATCATATATTTGATTTGGGAAAAAAATATGGTCATTTGCGGAGAAGAAATCCAGATTTAGCACTCATCTGGACACGTGTCGAAGCTTGGTTGGAGGAAAGGAATATAGCCCCCACGTGTCGCGCGCGGAGTGGAGGAAGGGAGCTAGCGTGTGCTGGCAGGAGGGTGTCACGGGGACAGCTGGCGTGCGCAGGATGGACGCAGGGTTGGCACGCTGATACGCGGGACCCACGCGGAGGGAAGCTTGGACGCGCGGTGATGGTCGCGTGGAAGGAACGCGCTTGCTGGGGAATAGGCGTGCTATGTACGCGCGCGAGGAAGCATCGGGGAACGTGGAAGAGCTAGGGCCCACGCGGAAATTAGCTTGGCTGAAGGAAGGCGTGGCTCTCTCTGATTGGCTCGGCTTATGTGGCTCAGATGGGCTGAAAATATGGCTTTCATGGCTTCGTCTTGTGTAGTTTTTTACACTGCTTTCATCTGTAAATAATTAAGCAAAAACTAGACAGATTCCAATTAAAAATATTCTGAATAAAAATAATGGAATTGTTTAATTAAAGCTTAAATATTTTAATATTATATAAATCAAAAGCAGTATTTAGGGTGCATTTTCATGCACTGATCAACAGCTTGCAGACTTTCTGCTTTTGGTCTTCCTCTATGTAACCCTCTGGCTGATCTATATAGATGGTTTCCTCAAGATAGCCATTCAGAAAAGTTGTCTTGACATCTATCTTCCATATCTCACATTCAAAATATGCTCATATGGCCAAGAGTATCCGGATGGACTTAAGCATGGCTTCCGATGAAAGAGTTTCCTCAAAGTCAACTCCGTATTTCTGGGTGTAACCCTTAACCCCTAGCCTTGCTTTGTAAGTCTCCACTTTTTCATCCGCTCATCTCTTTCTCTTGAAGATCCACTTGTATCTAATAGGGTTTACCCCTTAAGGTAGATCTACATGTTGCCAGACTTAGTTGGAATATATTGACTCTATCTCGAGTTTCATAGTTGCTTGCCATTTTTCCTTATTAGAATCATCCATCGAAGCCTTAAAGGTCAATGGATCCTCCTTACCGTCATCAGCAGCGATGATCTGGGCCTCCCCGGTATACCGGTCAAGTAACTTGCTTACCCTCCTACTACGACGAGGTGCCATAGGAGTTTAATTAGGAATCGTGGTCTTATCTCTAAGCATTCCAATAACTCTTTGTTGGTTGTGGTCCAATCTCATTGGAAAGTAACTTTTCTAGAACTGCTTTGCTTTTGGGCTTGAAAACTATCATATAGTCATGCTCCAGAAACGTGGCATTTGTCGATATAAATACACTTTGATTCTTGTGACTATATAAAATAATTCTCCTCTTATCCCTATTGCATATCCCATAAATATGTATATTTCTGATCTTAGTTCCAACTACCCAGACAATTGTTTCATCACATGAGCCGAACACCCCCATATGTGAATAAGCTTCAAAACTAGCTTTCGACCATTCCACAACTCTAGGGGTGCCTTTGGTACAGACTTAGATGGTACTAGATTCAGAATATACACGGTGGTTCTTAGGGCATAACCCTAGAACGGAAAAGGAAGTGAAGAATAACTCAACATTAATCTTATCGTGTTGAGCAAAGTCTGATTTCCCCTTTCAGCTACATCATTTTGCTGTGGTGTACTGAGTGTAGTCAATTGGGATACCACACCTTCTTCAATTAAGAAGTCCCAAAAATCTTTGTCTAGGTATTCACCCCCTCAATCTGATCGAAGTGTCTTGATTGATTTACCTAATTATTTTTCAACTTCTGCTCGGAACTCTCTAAACTTTCCAAAAGTTTCAGATTTCCATTGCATTAGGTAAACATAACCATATCTCGAATAGTCATTAATAAAGGTGACAAAATATTCGTAACCACTTCTAGCTTGGATGTTTAACAGTCCACATACATCCGAATGTATTAGCTGAAGGGGTTCTGTAGCTCTTTCTCCTTTCGCCGTGAAAGGCCTCTTGGTCATTTTACCTTCCAGATAAGATTCATAGACTCGAAGCTTACTAACTTTTAGTTTACGTAAAGGACCATCATTTACCAGTCTTTCAATCCTGTTTAGGTTAATATGACCAAGCTTAAGATGCCACAGATATGTATTATTATCGTGAGAAATCCTTTGCTTCTTATTCTTAGGTTCGGCAACTTTTAAACATTTCAACATTACGCAATGAGCCAAACATCGGTTTAAACGGTAATAAACTGTTTCCAAATATCCAGAACAAATATTGAAACTATTTCGAAAGATGTGGACTAGATTATTACTAAAGGCAATTGTTCAAATAATTTGGAATTAGAAATCAAATTTCTCTTAATGCCTGGAGGGAAATAAACATTGTTCATAACACGGTATTTACAAAATTGAAGTCTAACTTCTCCCACTATTTTTGCCAATACCCTCGTGGTATTCCTACCATTGTGTAGTCCCTTACGGCAAGTTGTTTGTAAGAACTAATATTTTGTAAAGAAAACCAAACATGATTAGTTGCTCCTAAATCAACTATCCAGGACGAGGAATCACCCTCTACTAAAGATGTTTCTAGAATTAGTAAATCTTATTTACTTTGATTCTACTTCTTTGTTTAGGTGGAAACAATTTCCATTTAAGGGCTAAGACTTAATAAAGAAAATAAACATGATTAGTTATTCCCGAATCTACTATCTAGGATAAGGAATCACCTTTTTACTAAAACATATTTTTAGAACTACCAAATCGTATTTGCTTGATTCTTTTCCTTTATTTCAGTGGAAATGTTTTTCCTTGTGACATCTAAGACTGAATAAAGAAAATAAACATGAGTAGTAACTCCCGAATCCTCCATTTGGAACAAACTTATATTCATCACATGAATGTGAGTTATTTATTTTACCACTTGTCATAGTTTATATCTAGTCAGTGTTTCAGTTTCATGTAGCGAGATTATAGGATTTGACATATTGGAAATAAGTAGAATATTCATCTAATCAATTTATGTGCATGAATATCAAGGCATGTGAATTTTTTAGCACAATTAAATATGATGCATGATGCACATGAAAAATACATAAATCTTGTTTTAATTTTGGGTGCCAACGATAATCCAATTTTCCACAAATATAGTGTCGCCGTAGGGTAGGCCAAAATATTCACAAATCGAACTGAGACCTTCTCAATGAATAAATATATTCAAAATATCTCATATTTTCATATTTATCAACTACCGTTATTTTGGTTAAAAACATAATCAACAAACTGATTTTATTTCTATGAGTGTAACCCATCATTTTAGATTCTATAGACTTAACTCCGGAGTGCCGCCTTAGGGTAGGTCAAATAGGAAATACATCCTTGAATCCTATCGCTAGGAAGTCAACCTTGTTATTGATCCGAAAGAACACTTTCCGTAGGGAGTGTGGAATCGGTGCCGCTGCAAAGCCCCTTTCGAATCTCACGGTGTTGAACTAATGATGGAGACCAGTGGGTCATATTGTCATACAACCCTCTCCCCCTCATTATTTTACAAATATGTATTTTATTTGAAAATCATATCATGTTTTTCAAGACCCAATAAATGAACAATTTATTTTTCGGGCATGTAAAATTCTAAAATTTAACTCTTAAATTCAATTTCACATATAACATTATTTTACAAATCAATTTTGCAACTTAAATCAATTTAATCATATTAAATCGATTTTAGCTCATGGTTCTTATTTTATTTTATCCTTTTAAAACTCTTTTAAATAAATAAAATAAATAATAATAAATGCGCGTGTATGCATGGCATGTTATAAAACATATGAGTAGGCATATTATATCTATATGGCATGTTATATGCATGAACATATAATATATAATTATCAACATAAAATATAAATATATGCAATCGGCTATTGAGATGGATTTGACCGGGTCCCATAGAAAATATAAATTACAACCAAATCAAATAAATAAATAATTATAATAATTATTTTCTTCCGTTACATCAACGGATCTTCGATTCTTGAATTCTTCATTCTTTGGCTTCGTTCTTCATCTTCGGGTTGGATTTCACCTTTTTCGGGCTCCAGAACTCTTCTAGAAAAATTTCGCACAATTCGGGTTCAAAACCCTAGTGGGCCAATAAGTCTAAATAATTTTGACATTAGTTAAAAATAATTTACCCATAATTTCCTTCCAATAAGAAAATTACTAAATTATTTTAGCCAAATAAAATTATTTAATTTATATACATAATTATAATTATAATTATTATCCAATAATAATTAATAATTATGACTCTTATATATATTTATATATCGTATATATATAATAATGTATTTAATCCTTATAACCTTTTATAATATATATATATATATATAACTATTAAGTTGCATGGGTATGCTATTAAGCCGTGTAACCATGCGCGGGCATTAATGCCTAGAGAAAGCATCATGGGCCTTTGGCCCAAACAGCCATCATAGGGCCATCACACGGTCCTCGTTCGCTATGCTTCCTTGCGGCCATTTAGTACATGCGTAAGTTGTGGTTCCAAACCACTGGTTGCGCGCAGACAGTGGCAACACTAAGGAAAACAATACACAGTGCAGGGGCAGCGGGGTCTACGGGCATGGGCTGCTGTGAGGCAGCGACTGGGCAGCGACCTAGCCGGCTCCATGGCTGGTCTTCCGGGCTTCTTTTGATTCAAAATCAAAACCTTAATTCTACTTAAATTCTAAAATTACAATAATTTTAATCCTGAATAAAATTACAAATAATTTAATTTAAATGAATTTAATGCGATCTATGAAACCATATAATTAACGATCAAATCCATCATCCACACATTCATCAACATGAATTAACTATAAACATCCATAAATGTAAGTGTCTACCCATCACATACATACATAATTAAATATCACATATTTAATATACTAATTTTTTGATTATCACACAATCGGAGCATAAATTAATATCGTCTATAGACCGCTTTGATACCAATTGTTGGTTTCCGAATCGAATTCGGATGCGGAAGCGTGGGGATAGCGGATCAAGTATAACAAAAATTTTCATAAAACCTTTGAGATACTCTATAGATTATATTAATTTATGCATGAATAAATTAATCACATTAATTTATTTATTAAGAACTCAATTATGAATAATACCTGGCGGCCGATTAGGATGATAACTTGAGTTCTTTGACTTCGAACAATCCTTGCTCCAAACCCTTGTGTTTAGAAAACCAATGTCTTCCACGTTAATTTTTAGAATCTACGAAGACGAGTGTGTGGGCACACCTGGGACAAAACGGGTTAGAATAAACACTCAAATTTTCACAAACACCAACGCATGCACGATATGGAATTTTTGGAGAAAACTTTTTCCTTCTCACTCTATAGAGAAGTTCGGCCACACTCTAAAAAAATGTCAAAAATTGTGTCTCATAATTTTCTATTATTCTCTTATTTATAGAGTAGAAGTCAAACTGCTAGAAGGAATCCAATCTCTATCTCCAAGATAAAGCTTGTTAATTATCTTCTATTTGAATTTGGAACAAAATCTTCTCTTCCTTATCCTTAACGTGGCCGGCCATGTGTAGGAATTCTCATCCCTGTGTGGCGCCAATTACAGATAGGGAATGAAGATAAAATCATCATTTATCCTGCAGTCCAATCTTTATTCAAATTCAAATTCCAATTTAAGTCAAACTTAAATTAATTTGAATTATAAATTGAACAACTTATCAAATAAGTTTAAATTGATAAATCTAGATGTGTTCAAATTCAAATTTAAATAATCTCATTATTTAAATTATAATAATTACTTCTCAATTAATTATTTCTGAGTGTTTAATTTTAGAATTCCATAATTCTAAAATTCTCATTTTGTGCTTTGTGTCTGTTACTATTACAAGGACGACGCGGGGACTAATGGACTTATAATCCTGAGCTCCAATAAAATTAATAATTAACTAAACACTTTAATTAATTAATTAATTCTATTAATTCCAATAGTTACTCCACTATAAACTGTGAAGTGTTCATTTGATATAGTCACTGCATATAGATTAATCATCCATAAATAATTCATAATTAGAGCTAGGTAAAATCTGTTAACCTCTCTAATTATATCTTCATCCTTGAGTACCATTGATTCTCTAATGGATAGTGATTCATAAAACACATTCATGAACTAGAGCGTTCTTACTAATCCAAGTACCGAATCAACACTCAAGAGAATTATTTATCTGCGTCTTTCTCAAGAAGGAATGGATTCAATCTCGTATAATAACATTCCCGGCTACCTACTTCATCATGTCTCCAAAATACAAGGAATAAGATTCAGGGTCTCAGAATCCGTACCGAGTAAATCAAAAGACACAAATCCATAAATAGGAGTCTGTTAAGAACTCAAGATTAAGATCATTCTATATATGACCATTGGTATACGCAATTAGAATTTCTATACTTAATGGAAATTATTAGAAATTCATATTGTGTCTGTGTCCTTGTTCCACATAATCTCATTATGCGTAATACACTCATTCAATATCTTATCATATTAACAGTGCGGATAACACCGTTCCATTCTAAATGGGAATGACATGTATTAGTAATGTTCTAATTAAAGATTCTGAACTTTAATTAAATTTATTACGAACATTGCTTTTTTATTATTATCCTTAAACATTATCCTCTCGCATATAACACTTATTTTCAATGTTTAAGGTCACATAAATAATCATGAAATTTTCATTGATATTCATAAAATATTCACAAATATATACACATAAAATGATGAATAAACTCTTTTATTAAATAAATAATAAATATCTTATTACATTTTATGCTTCATTTTCTTTGATAGCTTGTTTTTAAAGAGTTTTGGCCTTACAAATGTTTTAAGGAAAGGACATGGTTGCGAAAGAAATGCATTTTAATACAATAGCTTGATTTTAGCTATTGGAATTATAATGAACTATTTCAAAGTTTTAATGAACGATTTCTTAAGACAAGATATCTTGTGAACTGGTAAACCTGCTGATGGCCTAGAAAAGATATGTAGCGAGTATCCTCGGGGACAGAACCCGGAACCCGTACCGGGCCACTATGGTGGTGATAAGGCTTGTGGTTGTGGTTGTGTAAGTAATTTATCATAACATAAATTACTTGCTGATTGATGCCTGTAATACGAAATTTAAAGTTTATACTTCCTTTCTGAAAAAAAAGATGTTGGGTTCTGGCTGTCATGTCAAAATTGAATATCTTTATTTATTTATTCTTTTATTTATTTATTCCTTCACTTATTTACTAATTTATAAAGTTTATTCCAAAATACATCCTACTGGACCTTCCGCTCACGTTTTCTTATTTCAATAAATATTAAACTCCTCCCAGGTGACGCTAGAAGCAGTGCTGAGTAGCTGAAGTAGTTGCTACCGTCTGATCAAGTGAGGACAGTGCCCTTTATCCTTGTGTACAAATGTAAGGATTGTAAATTCTGAGACTCTAAACTTTAAATTTCTAAAATGTGGTTGATGTCTGTAAATGTTATTTACATGTTCATGTATGTACAATATTGTATATTCTGTGGGTGAAGCCTGAATGATGCCAGAGGCTTGGTTTAAAGCTTGTTTTTTTTTTTTATTCAGAAAGTGTGAAAGTCCCCATCACTTTCTCGTAATCTAATTTCAGTAAAATGTGGGGCTTGTTTAGAAATTTCTTAAATATTTTACTTTTGATTTTGATTATTATGTTTCTAAATGTTTAATTATTTTCTTAATCATGTTTAACTTCTAAACGAGTCTTCATGTCACTAACCCCTGTTTTGGGGCGTGACAAGACTTAGTATCAGAGCCTTAGGTTTATAAACCACGTAATTATACATACATATATGACACCAGGAATCTACTAAACAGTCTAGTTTCTTTTCAGTTAAAGGAGATGACGTCGCGTCGTAGTTCAATTAAACAACCGGCACCACAAAATGAGGAATTCATGGATGCCATGTATGCCGCCTTCCAAGGGATGGCCACCTGAGCTTAGAATAAGCAACCGGCTGAAGATAGAAAAAAAAACTATTTTCGTGAATTCAGACGTGGACCTATCCCTACATTCAACAGTGAGGATGGACCCCAGGAGGCTGAATACTGGTTTGACTTGATAGTGAAACATCTGAACACCATGAAAGTACCGGAGGAGTACTGGGTGGAATTCACGGTGTATAAGTTGGAAGGCCAAGCGAGTACTTGGTGGAAGCAAGTAAGGAGAAGGCATGATGTTGCGGTAATTACTTGGGATCACTTTGAAGCCCTCTTCAATGAACAATACTTCCCTCAGAGTTATCGAGATGAAAAGGCAATGGAGTTTATTTCCTTGCAACAAGGTGATATGTCGGCGATGGAATATGAGGCTAAGTTTAATGATTTATCCCGGTTTGCGCCATCTCTGGTGGAGTCTGAACACCTAAAGAACCTTAAGTTTGAAAAAGGTCTTAAGAGCTCGATAAGGAGGTCATTGGTGGCTCTAAGGATTCATAACTACCGGGAATTAGTGGCAGCTGCTACAAGTGTGGAACAGGATAATTAAGCCTTTTATCAAAGCAGGGAAACAACCGGGCGAGCTTCTGTTTTAGGTGGACCTTTTGCTTCAAGCAGGCCATAGCAGAGTAGTAGAAGGAACCGTAATGAGGGGTAGAGCAGTGGAGAGATGGTCAGTGGTGGCAGTAGTTCATTTAGAAGTGATAGAAATGGTCCTTATAGACCCAGGTGCCATCATTGTGGGCAGATTGACCATATTATAAGAAATTGCCCTAATCAGAATCGGTCGCCGACTCAATAGCTTCAGAGTGACACCTCCTACAGTCAGGAGATGTTATTGTGGTTTATGCCACCATACCAGCCACAATTGTCAACACCAATGCCACTTCCTCCTACTGCCGTATTACCCACGGTTTCAGCCTCAAGTATCGAGATCAATGCAATTACCTCCGCCACAACAGTATAGGTCAGGGAACCAGAGGCCCAATGTTAGTGATAGAGGAAAGGGGAAAGTACAAGGATAAGTTTATACCCTGACAAGAGGCAGTTTTGGAGGTCAGGCCAGCAACACTGTTATTGAGGGTATGATTCTGGTCTCACATTCTTTAGCTCACATATTGTTTGATACGGGTGCTACTCATTCTTTTATATCAAGTTATTTTGTTCAAACTTTGAAATTGAAATCTGAGAACCTGGAAACCCTGATGATTTTGAACTCCCCACTGGGACGTGTGGAGATAATTAGTGTGTGTAGATCATGTGGAATCATGATTGGAGGTGAGCGATTGAGAGCTGACCTAGTTATCCTTCTGATGAGTCTATTTGATGTAGTACTCAGAATGGATTGGTTATCAAAATACGGTGTAATTGTTGATAGTCACCGTAGGAGAGTAACTTTGATGACCAATTCTGGAGCGGTAATTACTTATCAAGTGGACATGAACCCAGTCCTGGAAGAATGACTATTGAGATATATCGTTGGAGGACGGAAAAACCTAGCCTGCTTTTCTTCCCTTCTTACTTTAGAAGGTGAACCCGAGGTAATTGGAGATAATACGGAAATTCCTGTGGTAGATGAATTTGCGGATGTTTTTCCGGATGAGTTACCCAGTTTACCGTCAGATTGAGAGATTGAATTTAATATTGACTTGATACCGGGAACGACTCCTATTTCTATTCCTCCTTACCGAATGACACCTGCTGAAATGAAAGAATTGAATAAGCAACTTGGCAAGTTAGCGGAAAAATGGTATATTAGGAATAACACTTCCCCATGGGGCGCACCTGTGTTGTTTGTGAAGAAGACGATGGATCTCTTCAGTTGTGCATTGGCTATCGTCAATTGAATAGAGTAACTGTGAAAAACAAATACCCATTGCCGAGGATCGATTAGTTATTCGATCAGTTGGGTGGATCACAGTATTACTCTAAGATTGACTTGAGGTCGGGATATCATCAGCTTAAAGTTAAGGAGGAATACATCCCGAAAACTACTTTTAAAACTCGGTATGGACATTTTGAGTTTCTGGTGATGCCTTTTGGGTTAACGAACGCTCTTGTAGCATTCATGGATTTAATGAACCGGTTCTTCCGGCCTTACTTGGATTAATTTGTAATAGTTTTCATCGATGATATCCTGGTTTATTCGAAGACTTGGGAAGAACATCAGCAGCATTTGAGAATTGTTCTTCAGACTCTTTGTGAGTACCAGTTGTATGCAAAGAATGAGAAATGTGAATTCTGGCTAACAGAAGTGAAGTTTCTCAGACATGTAGTATCGAGACAAGGAATTTCCGTAGATCCTTCAAAGATTGAGACTGTGCTACAATGGGAAAGGCCGAAGAATGTAGCAGAGATTCAAAGTTTTCTCAGACTTGCAGGATACTATCGGCGTTTTGTGAAAGACTTTTTAAGCATTGCTGTACCGATGACTCGGTTGACCAAGAAAGAAATTAGATTTGAATGGGACGCTGAATGCGAAGATGCTTTCAAGAGTTAAAGGCCAGACTGACAAGTGCACCAGTCCTGACCATACCCAATAGCGATGAACCATATGAAGTATATTCTGACGCGTCGAGGAGTGGACTTGGATGTATTTTGATGCAAGGTGGACGTTTTGTAGCCTACGCATCTCGCCAATTAAAGTCACATGAACAGAACTTCCCTACTCATGACTTAGAGTTGGCAGTGGTGATATTTGCTTTAAGATATGGATATGTTATCTTTATGGGGCAAAGTTTCAGGTCTTCTCTGACCATAAAAGTTTGAAGTACTTGTTTACTCAGAAAGATCTAAATCTCATGCAAAGAAGATGGATGGAATATATGGAAGATTATGATTTCACGCAGCAATATCATTCTGAAAAAGCTAATGTGGTTGCTGATGCCCTTAGCAAGAAGGCTTTAGGGTCATTGGCGTCATTGGCTTTAGAAGATTGTAAAAAAACTAAAGTAATAAGCGATTATGATTTTCAGTACTACGAGGATTATAACCTGGCAATGGTGTATGATCTAATTTCCACCACAGCTCTTGTGCAACAAGTCAAACAAAATCAATGGCAGGATCTTCATCTTCAAGGAATTTGGATTCAAATTCAAAACGGAGAACAACTTGAAGATTGGAAGATCTGGGAGGATGGAGCACTTTATTTTCGGAACCGGTTAGCTATTCCTAAGGTAGATGAGATTAAGAAGACAATTTTGCATGAAGCTCATAAGTCACGATATGTCATACATCCTGGAAGTACCAAGACCTTAAAAGACAATACTGGTGGAGAGGTATGAAGAAAGACATTCGTGAATATGTTTCAGAATGTGTAATTTATCTCTGAATTAAAGCTGAGCACCCAAAACCTGTGGGAGAATTGCAGCCTCTACCTGTTTCGGGGTGGAAATGGGAACACATCATGATGAATTTTCTGATGGGACTTCTGAGAACTGAGCAGAAGCACGATGTCATCTGGGTGGTGGTGGACATGTTAACGAAATCTGCATACTTCATACCGTTACGTGCAATGTGTTCCCAAAAGATATTGGTAGAGTTGTATCTGGAACACACCGTCAGACTTCATGGAGTGTCGTTAACCATCACATATGATCGTGATACTCGCTTTAATGTAAGGTATTAGAAAAGTTTCTAGGAAGCCATGGGAACATAATTTAATTTTAGCACGGCATCTCATCCTCAGACTGATGGGCAATCTGAAAGAGTTATTCAAATTCTGGAGGATATGCTTCATGCTTGTATTATTGACTTTGGTGGAAACTGGAAGAAATATCTTTACCTTGCTAAGTTTGCTTATAACAACAGCTATCAGGCCAGTATCAGTATGGCACCATTTGAAGCTCTTTATGGTCGACCATGTAGATCACCTTTTTGTTGGTTGGAACCAGAGGATCGACTTACTACGGGACTAAAAGTTATTCAAGAAAATAACGAGAAGATAGCTCTTATCCGGGAATGATTGTTAATAGCTCAAAGTAGTCAAAAGAGCTATGTTGACAGAAGGCGTAGACCTTTAGAATTTCAAGAAGGTGACTTTATTTTGTTGAAGGTTTTCCCACGCAAAGGAGTTGTTCACTTTGGTGTAAAAGGGAAACTTGCGCCAATGTACGTTTGACCATTCCCGATCGTGCAACGATTCAGTGTTGTGGCATATCATCTTGCTCTACTGCCTGAGTTATCTTATGTGCATGATGTATTTCATGTCTCTATGCTTCATAAATACCAACCTGATCCAGATGCCGTGGTACAATGGTATGACGTTCCGATACAGTATGACGCAACATACAAGGAAGTACCGGTTCATATTCTTGATCAGAAGATAAAAAGTTTGCGTTATTGTGAGATCCCACAAGTGAAAGTGTTGTGGCAACACCATGGTGTCGAGGAAGCGACATGGGAACTTGAAACAAAGATGCAAGACCAGTATTCGCATCTGTTTACATTTTGAGATAAGCTTTAATTTTGAAGATGAAATTTTTTAAGGGGGGTGGAGCTGTAATACCTCGAGGAATTAAACATGATTAATTAATATAATTGGAATTTATTAGTGTGCCTATTCTAGTTTAACTAATTAATTATGTTCATTAAATGTTTCTGGTATTTTAATTTAAATATTTCCAAAGGATTTAAATATTTTCAGTATTTATATTTTCACTATAAGAGTATATGTAGACACACACTTTCTACTCTACTTTTGTAAATATCTTTTGGAAATTATCCTTATTTTTCTTTATTTCTTTTCTTTCCTTTTTCTTTCTTCTTTTTTCTTCCTTTCCTTCCCGTGCACCCTCAACTTTCTCTCTCTTTTCCTGTCATTTCCCTCTCACTCTCCCTCTCTCTGCCGTTCTCTCACTTTCTCTCGTATGCTCTTTCTCTCTCACTTTCCTCAAAATTTGTTAAATCTTCTAAAATCTTGGACCAAAGAAGAACTTCAAGGAGTTTTCAACGTCAAAAGAAGGATTTGGGGTCAGATTTCTGAAAAACTTCTCTTGAATCTCGAATTTTTTCCGTTAAAAAAACCTATTTTTAGTTTAAATTGGATTTTGATAGATTTGGTGTAAAATCACGGTGAAAATTGGTTCTTTGGACTTGATTTAGTAATTTGAACCTGGATTTGGTAATTTTCTCTTGAAATATCTCAGATTGGAACTTATATTTGCAGGTTTTGGCCTTATTTTCTTCAGATCGGCCATGTCAGTCGAGCTGTCCAGCTCCCACTGGTCGATCGGTTCCCTGTTCACCGGCCAACCGGTGAAGAACGACTTCTCTGTCATCGGTTGACCAGTGCACACGTGAACTGTACTGAATTTGTATAAAAATCCTGTTTTGATCTTTGTTTTCAGAAAGAACCCAAATTAGCTTCATTTGGGAACCTAAAGTAGATGGATTAGCATATTTAATACATCTGTTGAGATGAAAATCCTTAGAATGATGATTTGAAACATGAAATGATTTATGAAACTTAGAATTGGATTAAGACACACTAATAGGAAATCGAAGTGTATAACTGGGATTGATTTGCTTTAGGAATGAGAAATGAATCCTAAAGCATTGCTTTGTATCAATGTTAGTTGAAGAATCAAATTGAAGGCTTCGAGGAAGTGGAGGCTAGGATAGCGCAACCCTAGCCACAAGTTTGGTGCTTAAAAGGTAGGATTTCTTGTCATTTTCTTTGATAGTCTGTTTTTAAAGAGTTTTGACCTTACAAATGTTTTAAAGAAAAGACATGTTTGAGAAAGAAACGCATTTTAACACAATAGCTTGATTTTAGCTATTGAAATTATAATGAACTATTTCAGAGTTTTAATTAACGATTTCTTAAGACAAGATATCTTACGAACTGGTAAACCTGCTGATGGCCTAAAAAGGATATGCATCAAGTATCCTCGAGGGCATAACCCGAACTTGGACCGGACCACTACGGTGGTGATAAAGCTTGTGGTTGTAGTTGTGTAAGTAATTTATCATAGCATAAATTACTTGTTGATGCTTGTAATACAAAATTTAAAGTTTATACTTCCTTTCAGAAAAAAAGATACTAGGTTCCGGCTGTTGTGTCGGAACTGAATATCTTTATTTATTTATTCTTTCATTTATTTACTAGTTTAAAAAATTTATTTCAAAATACATCCTATTAGGCCTTCCGCACACGTTTTCTTGTTTTTATAAATATTAAACCCATCCCAGGCGACGCTAGAAGCAGTGCTGAGTAGCTGAAGTAGTTGCTACTGTCCGATCAAGTGATGACAATGCCCTTTATCCTTGTGTACAAATGTAAGGATTGTAAATTCTGAGACTCAAAACTTTAAATTTCTAAACCGTGGTTGATGTCTGTAAATGTTATTTACATGTTCATGTATGTACAATATTGTATATCATGTGGGTGAACCCTGAATGATGCCAGAGGCTTGATTTAAAGCTTTTTTTTTTTTTAGAAAGTGTGAAAGTCCTCATCACTTTCTCGTAATCTAATTTCAGTAAAATATGGGGCTTGTTTAGAAATTTCTTTAATATTTTACTTTTAATTTTGATTATTATGTTTCTAAATATTTAATTACTTTCTTAATCATGTTTAACTTCTAAACGAACCTCTACACAAACCTCTACGTCACTAACCCCTGTTTTAGGGCGTGACAATTTGTGCTTCTGAACTTCTCGTAGTTTGACACTCTCGTCCTTTGTAAATTTATTATTTTCGACAACTTATTCCTTAAGTTAGCTACAAAATTTCTTAGAATTTAATGGTGGATAACTATTAGAGACAATTACTAGTCTTTTTGAAATTCATGAACTAAATTTTAAGAAAGAAAGATTAAAGAATTAAATTGTCGTCAAACTTCAAAAATTCAGGGATTGTTATACAAGAATTTTCATAAATTTGAATCAGCATGCCAAGTCACAGACTTCAAAGCTTAAGACATAGATTGAGCTTTAGTTCAGGTCAGCTAGGGGATACTAATGACTTAGATAATCTGATACCTTTAGCTGATGTCCAATCCCCTAGCTCAACATATTAAACCCTTAACTCGACTTACGAGTACCACAAACTCATATGTGTGTGAGCTCATGACCTGGCCAGGTGGTGGACCAGCAAGCTGGCCACCTAGTGAGCTCGTGACTCAGCGCGGTTCTCGCGAGCACGTGAACCCTCTTTCTACTTAAATTTCAATTTTTTGTCTTCCTTTCTAGGCCTGCATTTCCCGTTGAAAACCCACACCTGTTGAAGAAAAACTTGCTAGACTAACCAGCCCTGTTTTCTGAATTGTTCGGGACTTCAACTGCCACATCTTTCCAAGCACGAAGTAGAGTATTGGCAGGACTAGGACGAGAAAACGTGGGCGAGACGTTTATACCCACATGTCAGCAGTTCCATGGGAAGAGCCTATAAATACAAGGGAAGGGGGAAGAAAAGGGGACCGGGAATTTTATTTTTGAGCCGTCACTCTATTCATTTGTATTGAGAGAGTTGTGAGGATTTGAGTGTACTATAAAGTTCTTAAATAAATTCATATTCGTTGTTCTTCATTTTATTGCTTGTAGTTTACGTTTTTTGTATTTTTCTTTTCGTTTCGATCCGTTTTAACCAGATCGTATCTAAGATTTAGGGCATGTTCTTTTGTCAAAAAAAGACAATTCAAATTTTAACTTTATTCAAGTTCACGTTCTTTTAAATTTCAACTTTATTCAATTTTACTCAACTTTATTTAAGTTCTAACTTCAACTCAAGTTGTAACTCAAATTCAACTCAAAAACTACATTCAAGTTATACTCCAAAAGAACAACCCCTTAGTTTCTTGATTGTTGGTGAAATTTCACCATCAACAAGGATAAAAGTGCTAAAGCATTTTTGTAAGTGAATATCCAAGTCATTGTTCATGTGGTTACTTTCAAGTAATTGTGTTGGTAACCATAGTTCCCTAATAATGTTTAAAGAAAACTTCATGAGTAATCTAGCAAAAAAGTTTTTCTTTCACTGTTTCACTCTTTATGTTTCGTGGGTTTCTGCAATGGGTCATTGTCACATTGACAAGTTGCAAGCCTTGTCATATTGATAAGTTGCAGGCCTCTAACTCCCTTTTTTTCGATTGTATTTTCACAAAACAACTTAGCAGTACGTTGGTTGAGAATTACTATAATGGAGTGGTACATAAGGATGTCTTCTTTTGTTTTCCTTTTTCTTCTTCTTTTTGGCGAACGTAGTTTCAAAAATTTGATATTGCATAACTTCATTTCGAGATCTTAGTTTAGTATTATGTCAACGTTGCGCTTGTCGTGGTGTGAATGAAGCCGAGACATCTTTTGAGTAGAATTAAGTCTGATTCTTTCTGTTTTATTAATGAACCTTAGGATTTTTACTATAGATGAATCGGACGGGGGACAAAATAAAACTAAGAACCCTTTTTTAATTAGCAAAACAAAATCAGTTAGGAATTTAATACCTTGTCTAAACCTCATTTCTCTAATGAAAATTTTCAATCATGTTGAGTTCTAATGCAACTACTTTTACATGTTACAACTCTAAGTGAGCATAAATCTATTTTTATCATAAAAAAAAGAGAGTTTTTTTTGATGGACTGTCTTACCAGTAGTCTCAGCTTTTAACCGATGAATCTGGTCAAAATTACATCAGATTGAAAAAATATGTAGAACAGACACATTCTGATACAAATCTAACAGTTAAAAAGTAAGAGACTACCGCTAGTCTATTTTTACGGGGACTACAAAAAAAACTTTGAGTGAGTATTACACATTCCAATCCAAAGCCTAATGCATTTTGTGATTGGAAAAATAGTTAGACTAATAAGTGGAAAGATTAGTGTCGAAAGTAAAGTGAAAATACGTGATTTTCTTTTTCTTTCTTTTTTCCCCCCATTCCTTAGCAAACTTTAGATCCTCGTCATTGGGCTTTGTCCAAACCAAAACCAATTTCCTAATTACCAGTTGACTTTGTCGTAGTATCTGACTAAAGACAAACGAATTCTTTATTATTATTTTTAAACCCCCCTCGGATGTGAAAATTTTCATTATCTTATTTATGAATTTCTTCTTGCATCTGAAGGAAAGTGTTGTGATGACAAGTGGAAATTTGACTTTGGAGTTCAGGGAAAATCTGTGACGTGATGAAAGAGAATCTCTTTTTCTGTATCACTAATATCAGTTCCGAATTCACGTTGAAATTCTTTGATGACCAAATTGCCCCTCAATGTAACCTATAGTTTAGCTTTTAGACGATCTCAAATACAAATATTAATGCTAATTATATATTTGACACCAATGATAGCACATGATATTTTTTTTTATATTTCAATACATAATACTATTTAAAATGTTTAAATATACTTTATTTATAAGCATTAATTTTTGAAAGTTGTAAAAATAAACTTTTAATTTCGAAATAATTTGAAAAATCAAAAGTTGTAATGAGTAAATAAAAAAGCAACCATATATCAACCTATAGAAATCAAGTGTCAAATTTACCGTATGTTATACTTAGTGCGAAATTTGCCGTAACGTATAATACATGACAAATTTGGCACAAACGAATAGCATTACATTGCAGAGTTTTTACACTCAAATGTTGAATTTACAATTATCACATTAATTATAGCATTGCATTGAAGATGTTCATAGTCAACACGCAAAAACAGTCTCTTTGTACCACCCTTTCCTATGATCAATCAAGTAATTGCTCAAAATTTCTTACTGGTAGAATCAGTTTTTAACCGTTAAATCTAGTCAAAACTACATCATATAAAGAAAAAATACATAATAGATAAATTTTAATACAAATCTGACACTAAAAATAAAGAATTACTAGTAATATATTTTCTTTGATCATACGAGAGAAGCCTCCTAATTATAAACCAAGAAGTGGAATGGCACAATGGAAAAGATATTTATTAGTTACAAAAAAAAAAAAATTCATAACACGTCGTATAGTACCAAAATGGTAATGCACGTTATATAAGTTAAAATTTAATTTCTTCGAAGTAAATAAATTTACATTAACTTGTATGAAGCTCACGTGATTTTGATAATTTTTATGGTAAATAAAATTTTTGCAACATTGAGCCTTACTAATGACTTAAATAATTAAAAACTTCCATCTACCAAAAAAAAAAAAAAAAAAAGAATGTTGATGTGTGTTGATATATGATTTTGTATCAAGCTCATTTAAGAGTCTAGGCCCAACAATAGCGTCACGCGACGTTATTGGGCTCACTTCGTCGACTCAAGTTACGCTCGGAAAATTCTTGTGGGTTGTGATTTTGTGGGCTTTGCGTGATCAAGTAGGGATGTTTGTCGTTTAATTCGATCCAATTTGAATCCCACTTGAGAGATTTTCAGAATTAATTGGATTAAATACAAGGGAAATAGTAGGAAATATGTCAATATGAAAAGCTTAAGAAAGTATATAGGCCAATTTTTAGTTATAGAAATTAATAGGCCATAACTTGTCAAGTTATGGTTCATAACCAGATAAGTTATGGACAAACTTGTCAAGTTATGGTTCAAAGCCAGATAAGTTATGGACAATTATGGATAATAACTTGTCAAGTTATGGTTCATAACCAAACAAGTTATGGATGAAAACAGTAATTTAACCTATTTATTAACTTATGTAAACTATTGGCCTATTAATTTTAATTCATCTCAAGTTTTAGCCTATTTCTCTCTTTCTCCCTAAATACAAATGATTAATGGAGAATTCTTAAGAAAAGCCTTCCTCCCGTCCTTTTGAAAGCCCAAAATTCATAAGTCCACGCCTTGGAACCTCTTCCTCTTCGTCAAGGTTGATTCTCAGTATTTTGATTCCAACGGAGGCTCTACCCGCGCCAGACATGCCTAATGGAGGCTCCCTCCATGGCAGGCATGTTTCCCGGAGCATCCTCTTCATATCCAAGTATGCCTAACCATGTTAGGCATCCTTTCTTTGGATTTCTTCTTGCCCAACTCACCATCGGAGCAACCTTCGCTTGGAGCATGCTCACCCTTCAGAGTAGCTTCACCCGGAGCAGCCTTCGTCTAGAGCACGCTCACCGTTGGAGCAGCTTTATTCAAAGTAACTTTCGTGTCAGAGCTAACTTCACGGCTGTTTAGTCAACATTGTGTAAACCATCTCTGATAAGTTCCTAGAAGTCTTCATTCCATTTCGGCTAATCTCCTTTTCAACTCCAGAAAGGTGTCAGAAGGCTTTGCTTCATCAGGATTACTTGTGCAGGCGTCCGCCAGAGCACGTCGTACGAACCTCCGAAGCTACCACCAAGATCCTACTAACTTCATCTATAAATACACTCATCTTCCTTATTCCAGATGACCTGAAGACCTGAGAACTTTGAGCACCCACCCCCCCCCCCCCCCCGCGCTCCACACTCCCTTTCCCACAC
>NW_010365594.1:407170-451257 GCF_000414095.1 Morus notabilis
TGCCCCCCCCCCCCCCCCCCCCCCTGGTTGACTCCTATCATCTTCCACAAGCTCTCTTATTTTTTTTCAGATCACTCTCTCTAGACTTCTTTAGTCTCTTGTTACGGAGATTTGAAGTTCTTCAAGTTCTTCAAAGTCCTTCAAAGCTTCCAAGTGTTGACAACTTTGGAAACTCTCCCAAAACACTTTTTGATCCAGTTCCACCACCATCACAAAGTTCTTCGAAGTTTCTTCACATATTTTCCGGTAACTTTTAAGTCTTCATTTTCAGGGTCACTTCCGCTCACCGTCGGAGCAAGTGCTCTGAGCGTCGTTCTCACATCCAAAGCAACACACGCTGCTCTTGGAGTTCCCTTCACCAGAGCCTTATCCACCTCACCAACTTCACTCTCACACTCCAACAAGCCTTATCGACCAGTTGAGTCACCATCTTCACTTCTGGAGCAGCCTGCGCTTGTCTCTAGGGCACTGATCTATGAAGGCACCTTCGGCCTCGTTTTCTCTATATCGATCAACTACTTGGTCGCACCTCCCACCATTCTTCATCTCCAGAGTTCATTCATTTGTGTTTGCGGATTCTCTAATATATTTTGCAGGGTATTTTCATCATTTCGGCGACAAATAGGGTCTTAGGACACGCGTTCTTCGGCCTAATTTAGGCCTAACCGACCCCACTTCTTCATCGGAGGTCCCACCATCATCATCCACATAGAAGTTTAGCCACGTCAGATCTGCTTCTGACAAACCACGTGCTTACGCGTGTCTCCCGATACGTCGACCCTCCAAAGCTACCGGACCCTGACAATGTGTAAAAATTTTAACGTCATGTAGGTTTAACCTTAATTGTCATTCTAACCTTTACCTTTCACCACTTCACGATAATATTATCTCAAAAAAAGAAGAATAAAATGATGAGCTAACTAAAGAGGTAAGGCTATAGTAGAAAAAGTTCCAAAAGCCAAATTGTTGTCATAGATGATCCACTTGAACCTCCAATTTTGAGAGCTAATCTGAGATGGGCAAAGAAAGTTTCTTGTGGTCCATTTCTCTCTTTACAAAGTATATCAATTATGATTCTCATACTTTGCATTGCATTCAGCAAAAAGACATGTTAGCACCCACTTGAATACTAAGTATGAGAAAGGGGTTATAAGATATATAGATAGGTTGTCATGTTTAATGGTAGGTGACTAAACAACCACCTTGAGCTCACATGCTCTCTTTGTAGTGCATTATAAAAATGGGAAATTCTACGGTAGGGATCTATTTGAATCAGACAACAGTGGTGTTGCTTAAAACGTCCTTGCGTTGTATCCAATCCAACTACATGCAAAATATTTACCTAATTTAAACTTTTGTTTGTTTCATAAGTTAAAAGCAAAACATTTTAGTTCAAACCTTTTGTGCTATAATGTTTGAAGGTAGGAGATTTTAACTATGAAAAAAAAAATGAGGGTGGGGGATTTTTGAATTGGAGCAATCACCCATCGATAAAATCATTGACCTCAACCGTACGATTTAAATCAGACGATACATATAAAATAAGTATAATTGTATTGCTCAAAACATCTTTGTGTAATATCTAATCCCGTACAATATGTACTGTCTAATTTAAATCTCGCGGTTGCAATCAACAACCCTATGAAACCTTACAGTAGGATGTCCCAACCCTAGAATCTCCCTTATAAAATTGCTTTTTATATCCTCAACACTTCACACACAAATCCCAATTTTCAACACCTTGCTCATTTGTCTTTGATGCCAAGAAAAAATAATTACCTTCCAAAAACAGATCACTTTACTGTATAGCAAAAAAGTACAATTTGAGATAAAGAATATGAAGTTCTCTTACAAACTATTTTAACTTGATGTTTACAAGTATAAACCACAACAAAAATTGAAAATGTTAAAAGTGAAAAAAAAAAAAAAAAATCTAAAAGACACCTTAAGATGAAATTTGACAAGGCCAACTTGAAGGCTATGAGAAGCAGCACCGCGGCAAGTTCTTGAATCTGTAAAAGAATCAATGAAATAATATCCAGAGATATATATATATGTCTGTACACTCTTTTTAAGCCTTTTTCCCCCTTATTGAAATCCATGGCATTTGACAAAAAGGACAAAAAAGAATTCAGTTAGAGATCAGACCCACAAGAGCCTCATGTTTGTGGCTGCTTCCAGCCCATTAACATGCCCATTGCTGTTATCTTCTTCATCAGGAGCAGGAAGGTTGAGATCAAGGAAGTCCCGGATTTTGGGGACCGACTTTTTGGGCACGACAGTGGGGACGGCTGCTCGGGTGGCGGTTTTAGCATCAGAAGCACCACCACCACCAACCAAGTGGGATCTCTTGTGACCACCCAAGGCTTGGCCTGAGGGGAAAACCTTGAGACAAATTGGGCATTCATGACCTTTACTCTTCTTTATCTCAGCTTTTGACTGATGATCTTCACCATCATTAATAAGGCTCTCAATATTGGTGAAATGATGATTTTTGGGCTTGTTGTTTTCATCACCACCTTCAGTTTCAATGCTGTTTTCACTGCTCTCAATTGTTGAGGAAGCAAAGCAACCTTTGTTCTTTTTGTGGCTTGCCCTGTGGCCTCCAAGAGCTTGGTAGGAGTGAAATGTTTTGTTGCAAGTTAAGCATTCAAATCTGCTTCTCTTTTGAGAACTCTTTGGCATATCAGGATCTGAAATCTTCAATGAATCTGCCCTCAATTCAGGATCATAATAAGCCTCATCATCATCACCATTATCATCATAAGGAAGCTTTCTCGTGCTTGATTTCAACTTCTCAACAAATTTCTCTTCCTTGACTAAGATCTTCTTGTCTTTCCCCAAAAACCCATCACTGGAAACTTCAGTTCTGCTCATTTTAGACCATGAATTCCCATTCCGAAGTTTCTTTGTCCTCGAAAACTCGGAACAAGTCTTGTTACCACCAGACATAATCCTACTGGTTTTAGTAGAAGGGGGAGATTTGGAGAGTTCAGAGAAGTTATCAGAAGACTCAGCAACAGATTTCGAACCACCGAAATCCCTTGAGAGCATCATCAAACACATGGCAACTTCCTCTTGTTCTTGCTCAATCTCAGAAGCAGCAGAAGAAGAAGCATTGACATTGTTAATAATATTGTACCTTGTTCTTCTCTGGGATCTCCTCCTTTTCTTCCTACTATTACTCGGAGCCGCGGTTTCGTTGTCGGATTGACTGTCCATGACCAGCTTCAAATTAGCACTATTCATTGATGAATCTTGTTCTTCCTCCAACAAGGAAACTTTCTCTTTGTCAGAGTGGCTTTTCATGTGACCAAAGAGAGCTTTCCATGACTGAAATCCTTTGCCGCATTCTTTGCAGCAAAACAGATTTGAGTTCTCTTGATCACTCGAAATGTTGTCCGAAAATCTCGAAGTCTTCTTGGGGTTCTCTCTAAGGCCATAGCCATAGACAAAGCATGATGATGATGTTTCAGTGTTGAATTTGCTTCCACCATTGGTATTAGTAGTAGTGAAACTAATAATTCTGTTGATGTTGAGCTTTTCATGATCAGTTTTTTCAGTTGAATTGTTGTTGGTCAAGTGAGACCTCATGTGGCCTCCCAAGGATCTACCACAAGGGAAGCTCTTGCTGCAGAACTTGCAGGCATGTTTCAACTCTTGAACTTCTTCCATTTTTTTTTTTCGATTCGGAATTTTCGGAAAAGAATTGAATAAAAGAAAGAAAACAGATCAGAAGAAGAATTCCAAAATCTGTTGAGAGAATTTTGGTTAAAGACTTAAAGTGATTTGAATTCTTGATCTCATTACAGTAGAATTAGCAATGAAATAGAGGACCCCAGATGAGAAATCAAGGTGAAAGCTCAAACTTGGAGAGAAAATCGCATCATCGGATCAGATCATCATCATCACACGGCTATCCTTTGCTCTATGAATTATGAACTAAAACAAAAAAAAACAAAAACAAAAACCAATCTCAGATTTCATGGAATAATTGTCATCAAACACGAAAAAGATCTGATACAGAAAAAAAAGCAAGTATTTTTCTCATTCAACTATAAGAATTATATTGTACTAGTTAGTGATTCAAACGAAGTATTGAGAGTGAGAGAGTTGTGTATTTTTACCTTTGGTTACTAGTAATGATGAACAAAACAAAGGCCAAAAGAAAGAGAGAGAATTGATAAAAGTGAGTAAGAAGAGCAAGCGTTTGTTTTTCTCTTCTCTTCTCTCTCTCTCTCTCTCACTACTTTTCTCCCTTTGAAGTTTGAGGACTTGACTATATTTGCATTTGGAGGAGAAATCCATGCATGGAAGTAAAGATAAAAGAGAAAGATAGAGAGAGAGAAAGAGAGAGCAGCACGTGTACTCAACTGAGGATCCAACGCCATCCTTAATCCAACGGTTGAGAGTTGTCCAGGTGAGCATCCCAATGGCTGAGAGTGAAAGAAGAGAGAACCTACTTAAACTAACTGCCTCTGCTTGAACAATTCCTTCCTTTGTCTTGGTATTAAGGAATTGCCCCACTCTCAACCTAGTGAAAAGTTCCACTCTCCGGCCGTTAGTCTTTTAGATTTTGGCGTTTTATTTTTTCTCATTATTTACATTTTTTATCAGGAAGAAAAATGCACAAATATGAAAGGGTTATTTGCTATTTTATATTTGAGTTTATCAAAAGAAAAATATGCCGTAAATTTAGGATTGTGCTTTGGAATAATCCATATTAGGAATTTTTTTTTTTTTTTTTTTTTTTTTTTTACAATTTTTCTGTTAAAGATCTGAGGTGAATTCTAAATTAATAAATTTACCATTTTTTTTTTGCTAGATAAACCTATAAGCAAACCAGAATTAGGCATTCTCCTAAAAACAAAAACAAAAAATCGCATAAATTGTTAGTCTACGAAAGGTAAATTCGTCGCTTTATATTTAATTACAAGTCATTTATTAGTTACAAAGGTAAATTAGTCAATTTAAAAATAAACCGGATATTGACTAAAAAAAGTGTATAAATTCATAAATTTAAAACTGAAAGATACAATCTTAAAAATCTCCTAATTACAAGTTATAAAATAGGGAGTGTAATACATACGCCAATGTGAAATCACATAAAAATTTAGCAAAGTTTTATGAAAGTTCACAAAAACTCAAGAGTCCAAAAATTCTATTATTGGTATAGTATTTTTGTTTTTATATCCTGCCACATATTTTGCAATTTGGAAAAGATATTTCATGGTGGGTCCCTCTACTTTTACACCCTCTATCCAGTTCCTTTAGTTTCAACCAAAGCATGGCATACTCCACAAAATAGCTCCACATTATTCCAACATTGTACTTATCAATAAGGTCATTTGGATGCAAGTCCAAGGGCAATTTAGTAAATTAGGTAAAAAAAAACCAACATTGATATGCTGTGATTGGTTGGTGATGAATTTGGTATCAACCACCTGTGAGCCAATTTTTGGAGCTAATGAGTAGTTAGTTCCATGAGGTGTGCTGGAAGCTCTTCATAAGTATTATAGTGCAACCAAGTCTTTGGCATCTTTCTTTTGCTTTCTTAGTGCTTACCATTACATACTATGACTCTTGGATTGTCTCTGTAGTTCACTAATATCCTGGTAATATTTAAATCATGCATCTTTTCTCCAAAAGCCATATTGGTCCAACTATATTATATGTATATATATATGGTCATATCCACACAATATATATGTATATGTATATGTATATGCATATGTATATTCATATATAAATGCGTGAAGAACAAGAGCGCGAAATCCATCTCTTATGGGTTATATATATATATATATATATATATTGTAATTTTAGTAGTTACTTTAATATTTACTCATCAATAAGTATTATTATTTTAATCACAAGATATTAATCTGATAGTTGTAATAAATTGAATAGTTGTCTAAAAAAATTAATAACAATTAATTAAATTAAATTTTTATCACGCTATGTCATCAAATTTCTATATTAAAAGGTGATTACATGTGAAATATAACCATTAAAAACTCGTTCACATGTATATTAAAATTTTAATTTGCCTTTGGAAAGTCAATTGGGAAGGCCAGTAACCTCTTACTAGCATATCTGGCAGCCAAACTTATTCTATTCAATGTTTTTTCTTTTTTAAGAGAATTTTTTGTGGGGGGTTTTTTTTTTTTTTTTGGTTTAACTTCTGTGCATAATGAAGGTTTTCTTGACCCAACTAAAACTACAAGTTGTAATCCCATATATAGAAGAATTTTACCTAAATCTAAGTAGTAGCCTTTGGAAATTTGGTACAAAAGTGAAAAATATGCAATTAGTTATAAATCCGGAAACTACATGAAGTAAGAAACAATTAAAGCAGTTCTAACTGTTGCACCAAATAGGCCTTTTGGTGAATGTTTTTGGTGTCAATAATGTCTTAATCACATTAAGCCACTTGGAGGCATTTAAATTGCTTGTACATGTCAAACTGATTTCTAAAAGTTTCATTTTTCCTTTCAAATATTTTATTTTAAAGCTCTCTCTCTCTCTGTATTGTTTTAACTTTATATAAGATAATTTTATTAACTAGCTAGTTCCAAGAAAGAGAGGTTCTAATGTTGAAGTTTATACAGGACTACTACTAGAGCGGCCTAGAGCTTGATAATTAATTATGCTTGGTATCTTCTTAATTAGTTAAGGAATCACTATTAATCCCACGATAAAGACTAAATAAATTAATTAGTACAACCTGTCTTGATTGGTTGATGCTTTGTTATTATAAGACAAGAAGATTTGGATGTTAGTCTATGCTTAGTTTAACAATGTCACAGATTAGGTAGCATTGGCAAACGGATCGTGACGATGCCGGCCTTTGATGATCAAGATCTAGCCGGCTTAATTAGTAATTCAGCGATCAAACTGTGACGCAAAAATGTCTTATTAGAAACTACTAATCCACTTTTAGCTGCAACAAAATCCTGCCCTTTTTTGCCTGCATTTTGGTACCATGTTTAGCTGTAACTTGTTTGTAAAAATGTAGATTCCTAATTATTTTTTTATGTGGGAGATGTCATTAACAAAGTGATTAGTTGCAAAAGATTTTTATAGTATACCTTATCAAATTAATATTCTTTTTTAAACATGTAAATACATAATTTGAGCCTACCGTATCATTAATATAGTTTTCTTTTCAAATTTTTTATGTGTGGTTTGATTATTATTCATTAACAACTTCTGACAATTAGCATTTACTCTGTCCAAGTAATATCCGGTCACACAGTCACTGTTTGAGAGGAGCCTTCTTGTTAAACAACAAAAAAAAAAAAAAAAAAAAAAAAAAAAAAAAAAAAAATTGAATTGGATGTCAAGTGAATTAATTAAAGATTGTTTTATAAGTTAAGAAGCATTAATGATTAAATATGTACAACTTTTGCAGCTTTAGTGAGAAGTGATTGTCTAACAAAATGGTTGTCATGTAAATATACTAGCTGCTAATAAGGAAAGCAAATGAAAAGAAAATAACAAATTTACAATAAGGATTAATGTACTCTAAATTTTAAGCCTATTAAAAAACATATACCATGTATTTCAGATGTTCTTCTCAACATTATATTCTTAGATTTCATATCAAGTACTTTTATACATTCTCTCCGTCAAATGCTAATTTTTGACCACTCAAGTGACGCGTTCACTAGTTGTAAGGTATAGAGTGAACAATTGGGTGTAGTCTGTAAAGGGTAAAATCGTCATAAAGTGTCAAAAACTTGTGGCTGCCTTAAGAGAAGGCATGGCCATATTGATTTGATGTGGAATTAAATTCAAAAAGGCGTGGGGTTAAAGACTAAGGCTCCGTTCACTTTGCTGATTCGAATTTAGAATTCGAGTTTTTCTACAGTAAAAAGCTCTCACAAACAATCACATCTAACTTTTTTACTACAGTAAAAAGCTCTCACATAAAATCACATCTCAACTCGAATTCTAAACTCGAATCAGCGAAATGAACGGGACCTAAATAACCTTGAAGGAACAGGAATATTCGGATTTAAGTTGGGTTTCGCCAAAGTGAAACTTCAAAAGAAAATATCCATGATTTAAAATGAAATAATCACATACGTATTTGTACATGTATATTATACATATATCTAGAAGTGAAGTAGTTTCTGTTGGCGTGCCCACAGAAACTTCACTTGAGAGTAAAGAGTGTTGGCTTTCCGAAAGTGTTGATGCTAAAATAGACAAGTAGACTCCTTCAAATGAAAGGTGTCATGACTTGTAGTAATAAATGTATTAATAAGATTAAGATAAGATGCCTACTTTGGCCGTATGCTTTTTCCCAATCTTTTATCCCCATTTCTCACCATCAAAAATGCCAATCCAAGAACCATTATGGGAAGGATATATAATGACTCATTCTTACTTTTTGAGATTAAGAACTAAGCATGTCCACTTCCACTAGCTAGCTATGATCTTCTACTCAATTATCCCAATGATATATATAAATATATATATATAGATATGTATATTCTTGCACTTCTTTTCAACACCACCCAAGAGCTCCTTTTGGATACCACAATATCTATGCAGATATATTGTCTATGTGTGTGTATGTTTGTCTGTAGATATGTATCAATGCACATGCCTACATACGTACATGCATATACTCACACGTAAGAATATTTTGTGCAATTTTCAATCATTACATATTTATACAAATATACACGTACTGGGTACATAAAGATATATGTGAATACCACTATATCTAGACAACTTTTGTGGTTGATGTTTCTTAAAATGCTCTGTAATACATATATACCTATAAATATCTTTGCAGATATGGCTGCGTGTGTACAATTGTATTTATATGTGTGTGTGTGTATATATATATATATATGTGTGTGTGTGTATGTATATGTATGATTGCACATACCTATACACATACATACACGCACATTAAAAAATTTGTGCAATTCTCAGTCATTAAACATAATTTATAGACTTATACATAAAGATATATATGAATACACATATCTTTGGTCTTTATACGGCAGCTTAAGTGGACAAATAATGCAAGTGCTTTAGAGATACTACCACTAAATATTATGCAAAAGGTCGAGTATAAGCACAATCATCTCTTGTTGCTTAGAATTCTTGAAAGGGGTAGAGGTGAGAATCGTATGTTGACAAAACATTTTTTTAATTTTTTTTTTTTTGTTTTACTTTCTTTGTATCTATACTTCCTTTGTTCTTTTACTATGGCTTTTATTTCACAAAACTTTTGAAATACCTCTTAATATTTATCCACAGGCGGTTGAGCAACCAACTTACTCAGCTTAATTGAACTCCAAAAGGTAAACTTGAAGTACACATATGTGTGCATATTATTACATACGCGTATCGATCAATTTTGAGTTGATATTAAAATGACTCGCAATATATTTATTTACTCTTTTTTACACTAATCTGTAAAAAATCATATCATATTATTATTATGTCGTAACTTGTATTGTCACTCCTACATATATTTTAATATATATATGAAGAAATTTTAGAATACTTTAAATTTCTTTTCATAACACCCACTTTTAGATAACACAAAAAGGAAAAATGAAAAAGTATGCTGCCATTTTCAGGGCGTGTCCACTAAATGGAATTGAAAGAGAGTGAAAAAGAGTTAAATTAAATAATGTGATTAATAGTATGAAAGATGCAATAGAGAGCCACGTTTCACTTTCCTTGCATCACTGCATGAAGCAAAAGCAATATATACCTCTTAATTGATCCATTGTCATGTGACACTTAATCAAACCGTTACTTTGATCAATTGGGCAGTGGGGTTTTGAGCCGACACCAGTTATAATATATATTTTGATTAAAAAGACCATGAATGAAATTATTAATAAAGATAGATTGTTGCATTGTTTTCAAGCATATTGATATTAAAGCTTTGTTCAAATCATAGAAGCTCCTTCTAGCCTTGGCGGTTGGAGCATCTTTTACTCAACTGCTGGCAGTACAATGTTATAAATTAATTAAAATCCTTACCTTCAAAAGGAGAAAATGTAATTCAAATGTATATATGTAATTGAGTGGAACAGCAAACAAGTTTCTCCAATGACCCTTTTTTCCTCTTTACAACTTCTGTGGTAATATTATATAGATTTTTTTGGCGCTTATGTTAACTGAAACTTTGGCTGAATTTTCATGTTGTCTTGTGAACTTATTATAGTGATGGAATTAGTCTTATTAAATTAAATGTTATAGAGTGCCTCTAAATTGATAAATAGTATTAAAATTCAAAAGACAAAAATCCTCATATACATGATATTATGCGCTTTTATTGTCATCTGAAATTTCATATCCTTCCATCATCATTATGAAACACTCTAGAATACCTCATTAAATTCAGGGACAATTTACTAAACTTATGATTATAAGTTTAGTAGGGATGTTATATATTATAAGAGTTCATAATGGATATATGGATATATATATATATATATATCAGACAAATGTATATAGAAGTGCTTCTAGGTATTTCCAATAGATGATGAATAGTTTTTATGTTAGTGTATTACATGGGAAGAGTATGCACATGCATTCGCAACTGGGGTACATACATACATACGCATGTATATAGATATCCATACATACCATAAAATATAGGGAGCACAACATCCACTATCTTTAATATATGGCTTAATCATAAAGGTGCATGTGTTCCTTCACAAGAGTAATAATGGTGCATGTGTAAGTGAGAAGTACACCGGCAATGCTTATGGCATACTCAAGAAAGAGTCAACAAATCTCAAAGAAAAACTTCAATTTAAAAAAAAAAAAAAAAAAAAAAAAAAAAAAAAAAATTTTAAAAAAAATGAAAAAAAAAAAAAAAAAAAAAAAAAAGCTATATTAATAAAATGGTTGTGAGGCCCACACTTCTTTCCTAGTCTTTAGGTTGGGAAGAAGTTGGCACTATTAATTAGTCTTACATAACTTTGTTTAGTTGGTGCCTTTTAGTTCACCAAGCAAGATTTTTTACTTTGCATAGTTGCATATTCCTTATCCAAAGCCATGTGGAAGTAAGAATCAAAGATTGGCTCATGTAAAGACACAATGGCTCTTGTTGTTGTTGTTTTCTTTGACAAAATAGCTAAGCATTCCACTAGGAACGGAACCCATGTAATATAACTAATAGAGGTCCTTTTTTTTTCCTCTTTTTCTCTCTAAAACTCAAATTCCCTTTCCGTTTTTTCGGTGGCTGATCCGAATCATAGCTTGCTCAATACAGACGAGTGAACTCCTACTTGCTTTCAACATATGCTTAAAAGAAATGTTTGGAGAGATCAGTCGTACTAAACACCGCCATTAATATAATGTAAACTCTATTTGTGAACTCCATATATCCTAGAATTCACCTTTTATTTATGGACAGTATTAAACGCTACTATCACGCTATAACGTTCGAGATTTAATGTTTCTTTTTCTAACTTAAATTCTTGATATGTAACAAAACCTTGCATTGATACAGAAAATAACACACATGCGTGTATGAATCTAGAGGAAGTTCTAGTGATATCAAGTAATTGTTAATTTTAATTAGAAAAAAAATAGAAATTGTTTAATTTCATCTTTATTTTTTATTTTGAGATTAATACCAAAGAAGAATCTTCTTCATTAGCTGCCAATTGGAACTCAAACTCAAAGTCACAAAGATCTTTTGTTGCATTATTATAACTAGCTTGATTGATCAAAGAATTTTCTGCGATCTGGGTGACTAAACATGATCATGTGAAGTTGGGAAGTTATTTGGTTGGCAGCTTCTTATCAATGAATTGGGACCATAAGGTTGGTTCACTTAGAGAATTTCGAAGTAAGAAATTTTGATATATGAAGATGTAGACTCAAACTTTTATGCATTAGCTAAATAAAAGTAATAACAATTAAGAATTGTGGTAAAGACAATTGTGATGGATACTCTTTCACTGTTGATCGATATGAGATCCATATAAAGTCCAAGTTAATCAATGATCATAAAACGTAAGTTGTGTTAAGAACAGCTGCGACTCACACAATTATTCATCTTTTACTATTGATTAATATAAGTCAGAATTCATCAATAATTACAAAAAGATATAAAATTGTGCTTAAAACAGTTGACATATTTGTCCATTATTCACTATTAATTAATATGAGATCTACATTAAGTCTATACTAATCAATGATCATAAAAATAAATCGTCTTAGCTAGATAGAATATCTACAGAGGATCATTAAAAAAATTCATTAATGGGGCTCAATAGTACGAGTTTAAGGTCAAATAGAAGTGCTCTTATTTAGCAGCATGGATACAAAGTATTTGGTCCTAAAAAGTTTTGTTTGTTTCAAAAGATCAATTGACAGAAATTAGAAAGTGGAAAGTTCAATGTTTTCCAAAGAACATTCAACATAATTTCAACAGTGCTGTAGTACTGTTGCTGCATATAGCTGCAAAGTCGCACTTTACAGAAACTAGTGCCTTTAAGAATCAATATTGGACAAGCAGAATGTTTTTCATTTGATCTTCTTTTTTTTTTTTCACAACAATTCAAAACTTCATAATTGGTTGGTTCAAAACGACACTTTATTTTTATTTTTATTTTTTGGGAGAAGAAAAACGAAATGAACCTGTAATATCTCTGTAGTTTGACTTTAACATTGAGTAAGTTTACAAAAGACCTCAAGTCCAACGACAAAATTAAAGTGTATAGAAATTCTAAAATTTACTTCGTCTTTGGCCAGTTTAATAATGTTGTAGATTTAAAAAAAAAATTATTATTAGTTGTGTTGAAATAAGGAGCAGTTGTGACATAAAACAGTTAAGTATTTGGTAAATTATAATCTTAAAACTATTATTAGTTCCAAAAGCAGTATCATGGTGTTTAGTAAATTATGGAGTTAAATTATTGTATGTGTTTAAAATGATCAAAATTGACATTATAGGAAATGTTTGATATATATATGGACATTATATTTTTTTTTTATTTTTTGCTGAAACATATGGACATATTATATGTAATTATATGGACATATTTTATTTTATAATTATCATGTGAGAAATTTTAGCCACGATTTAAATAGAAGTTTGAAGTTTGTGCGTTTTTAAGAAAGAAAAAAAATGTAAAAAAAAAAAGGAAGAAGAAGAAACGTTGATGAATACCGGGAGCATATTACCTTTTTCATATCAAAATATATATAAACACATAGAGAGAGTAATAGTTATGTCTGGCTACTTTGAGAATTATAAAATAAAATGAATGGTCTTTTGGGTATTTAAAAATATTCATTAAAGAGAGGAAGACTAATTCCCATATAAACTAAAAGCTGAAGTTACATTTCTCTGGATTCTGATTTCGGCAATGTGTCTAGCTGAACTTCTTCTGTAAGCACTTTTTTAATTTTTTACCGAACACAAAAGAATGCAAAACTTGTTTATAAAACACTTTTGGCTGGTCTAGGATCATTACCAAACGGGGCCTTTGTCTCGTGCATACTAGAATGGCATAGCAATAGTTGAAGATAATTTTCTTGCCTGGTATATCTATACAAGGACAAATTTTCAATTGTTAAAGTTTTTAGTTTTCATCAATAATTACCCTAATAATTACCCTTATAAAATGATAAAAATTTAATCTCATTAATTGTCATATAATTTTTTTATCAACTACCTAATTTATTATAACTATAAGAGTTAAAATAATAATAACACGATAAAGAAATATTGAACTATTAATATCACATACCACACATACAATCTTGGTCAAAAAATATCCAATATACTCATATAGGCATGAATATTCAGACACTACATGTTCTACATGAAATATATATGAGATGATTCTCTCTCCCTTTCATTATCACTAACAAAAATAGATTAAAAAATTACATGGCAGAGTCCCATCTCTTTCAATCTGCATCTTTTATCACCCATCCCAGCTCCCCCAAGAGGGAAACCCTTAAAAAAATAAAAATAAATAAAAATAAAAATAAAAATAAAAATAAAAACCCCTCATTGTATTTTTTAATAAGATGGGATTCAATTGTCCAATCCCAAAATAGATTTTTTTTTTAGGTGACCAATCCTAAAATAGCTAAAAAACATATATAAATGGGAACGAAATAATGGGCTCATACTACACTAGTCTTCCACTGAAGGCAAGGCTTCCATCTCTCTGTTTTATTCAATGTACAGAAGGAAAACTGAACTCTCTCAGATTTTCCAAGAGAAAGCTTTCTGGTGGGGAGAGGACTTAAAAAGCCTGAATGCGGCTCTCAAAAATCAACTCGAATCCCGCAAAGACCACCATAGCAACACTAGCTTAAATTCTTCCCATCTCAGACCCAGTGATTCCGGATCTCTTGGCCGAAAACCTCTTCAATCATATTGCAAGTTGGCAAGAAGTCAACCTTGTCTTTGGAGCAAGTCATGTATCCCACATCACAATCTTTAGCCTCACAATGCTCCAAGACGTATCCAATGTCGCCTCCTCCGCTTAAACTGCTGCTAAGTCTACACAGGCAATGGTTACCGTTTTCAGACTTCACGTGATTGCTTAACCCGATGAAGCTACTCGGGCAATAGATGCCATTTTCAGACTCCATCTGGTTCCTTAACGCAGCAATTCCTGTCTCAGAAGATGTACAAGAATCATCTTGGACCTCTTGATCCCCTTTTTCATCGTCAGCTGTTGTATCCTGAGGCAGAAATTTGGGGCTTGAACCATAATTGCTGAGATTTTCGGGGCGCATTTCTGAAATTTCAGGGCTTTTCGGGGCATTCAAATCTAAATTGACATTATCATCACATATGTCATCAGTGACAGCAACATCCTCATTGCACTCTAGCAAATTAGCGCCCCGGCTCTGCATATTGCCAGTATCATCTTCACTGACAGGAGAGTCAATAACTGAGTCATCATCACCCCCTTCCCATTCGTCATTATCACTGTCAATATTTGTGGGGTTATGTCTATTCTGCTCAGCCCTCTTTCGAAGCATGAAGACGTTGAAGTAGTAGCTAACAATCTCTTTTTTGGTCCGGGACAGGAAGGCGGCAGAAAGCTTGTCCCAGAAATTCCAGCCCAATGAAGCCGGGTGACAGAAGACTATCTGATGGAATGTTTGTTCCTCCTCTACGCTCCAACTCTGTGCTACTTGTTCTCCCATGTCACCAAATCCTAGCTCCATAAATTTCTCTGCCCCAAAAGTTTTTAGAAGTTCCTCTCTAGCTTTGACGATGTGTTTTCCAACACAGCCAAAAGAACCCTTTTCTTCACAATCGCAATCAGTTCTACCTTTTCCAACTTTCAGATCAGGGTATGCTGGAGAATCCAAATCAGGCAATGGTAAGATGCATGTACCCATCAGCCTTTTTTCCTCCTCAACTTCAGATTTTGAAACTTCCTCGGATGGACATGAAAGACTTGAGATGTTACGGGCACATTGTTGATCCCATGATGGAACATCAGCCTGATGATTTGGTCCAATTGGAATGGTCTTGTGAGGAGGGTGATTCAGAAGTAGTGAGTAAATGTCCTCGCAGTGGGCTAATGTCCTTACTGGATGCTCGAGGCTATAATATTCTGGAAAAACTGACATGAGAAAGGGCGGCTCTGACAGAGAATCCTCTTCACCGGTACTGCTGGTGGGCCATGATGAGAAGGAAAAGGAGCCAGGTGCACTAGAATCAATGTCCTCACCACCTTTTGGAGGATCAGTAAGATTGTCACCAGAAAGCTTCTTATCAACTTCAGTACCCGCGTTTGTCAATCCTTTCTCTAATAATTACATGCTACAACTCCGTAAGTTTAGAAAACTTAAAACAGGAAACTGTCTTACTAGGTTGCCTTTGTACTCAATATTATGCTTTGTCATAACTAAAAAGTGCAGATATTTGCAAAGAATGACACTGATGTGCTTGGTATTCAAATATTTACAAAATTGCACGGTCCAGACTACAAGATAGAGCATTGATTTTGATTTAAATTTTCTACTTAAGCCACAGAACTCCATCAGAAACAAGTAAAAGATGTGTCAAACAGTAAAAAGCAAATTACACAAAAGTAAAGCAAGAAAAAATTATTACATTCAAGTGAAGAGATGGAACTATGTTTTTCTGCAAAGGGAACCAGCTAAGCTAAAATAATAGAACACTAAAAAAAATTATGTTGAATACATTCAATTCAATCTTGCAGGTACACTTCAATTTCTAGGTTGTTCGGACCAGAAACATAAGGTATTGTTTTAAAAAGCACAAAGGACAAACAAGTCATGGTGAACCCACTTGGGTAACTTCGGTTCATTGATTTTAACAGAAAGTTCAAAAATAAGTACAAATTTTTGTGAAAGAAAATACTATATCAAAAAGGTTTGAATTGTGTTCGAACCAATGAACCAAACACACGGTGAATGCATTTATTGCCGTAAAGACACAACTTTGCTCACCTAAGGTTTTTGGCTTCTCAAAAGCATCTTCAGGAAAAACAGAGTCTGAAAATGAGATGAGCTGTTTGTTGTGTTCCACTTCCACTTGTCTTGGGTGCTTGAAGGAAATCTTCAAAATTTCCTCCTCATCATAAGGTCGTTTCTGTACCATCCTTATTAAAGCTTGCAATGCCAAAATGGAAATCAGTCCCAAAGAAAAAAAAATTATAATTAAAATAACAACACCACAAAACAAAAGTGCAAAAATGTTCACTTTGGTCCGATGTTAAAAGAACCAGCTAAGTCTTTCTTTAAATAAGAAAATGCATTGACAATTCAGACAATGTTTACTTGTATACAGTACTTCATTAAGCAAAAATCATTATCAACAAAGAAACTATAATGCCTTATTTCTTATAAATGGAAGAAAGAGCAAGTAAGTGAACAATTATGCAATACGCGAATCCCTAATAAAATCATCAATAGACTAAGGGGTTGTTTGGTACATATACTCAAAACCCAAACAAACCCTAAGTAACGTACGATCATACACAAATATTTTAATAGTAAAGAATTAATTACCTACACTCTATTTTTTAGGGAGGGAAGGGGTAAATCTACTGGTTAGATACATGTAACAAATATATTCCACGGCTAAAACAAGATATTGTAATAAAGTACCTTACATCTAAATCTCAATAAATGGTAACACTTTGGGTTAAGCGTAGCGTTAAATTTAGGTTTACCCCGACAGAGGTCGAGAGTTCGAATCCCCTGCCTCTTAAATTCGGAAAAAAAATACATACCAATAAGAAATCTATTAACTTATTAAACAAAGGAATTTAAACAATTTGACATTACCATAAATAATGTCATAGGTAGTCATTAAAAAAATAAAAAATATATATAAATATATATGTAGGTAAAGTCTTTAATTCGGTACCGAATTTGAGTGGCACATGTATATTTTTTTAAAAAAAAATGTATATATTTTCTCTTAAAACATGTATATTTTCTTTAAAAACATGTATATAGATGTTTAGACGAATTATAAGTGTCTTATTACATTATACATGTTTTAAGAAAAAATATACATATTTTAAAAATAACGAAAGGAATGGACTTTTATCTAATCGAGGGCAATTAGGTAAAATGAGCAAACCTTCGTTGCCTTTAGAGGGCGCCCAAAGTTAGCTAAAATGGGGGCCCAAATCACTCTAAAAAAAATTAAAAAATGGAAAATAGAAAATAGAAAATTTATCCAGGGCTAAATCTATACCTCAAAAAAGTCTCCCAGAAATAATCTGCAAATCGCTGGCTGGGAAATTGATGGCTAGAATTGACAAATGAATAGATGAAAAAAACTCGAATTCTCAAGAAAATAACGACTTCCCCCCCAGCAAATTTAATCCAAAAAGGCAAAAGCCCCAATTTCTCGAATAATAAAAACTACCCAAAAAGAATAATCTGCAAATCGCTGGCTGGGAAATTGATGGCTAGAATTGACAAATGAATAGATGAAAAAAACTCGAATTCTCAAGAAAATAACGACTTCCCCCCCAGCAAATTTAATCCAAAAAGGCAAAAGCCCCAATTTCTCGAATAATAAAAACTACCCAAAAAGAATCAAAATAATTTACAAAATCGGGAAGAATTCGCAACGATAACGAAAAGCCCTAACCATGAATCTCTGATTGAACAAAAGGAATTTCTCGGATCTGCAATTGTTTTCGCGGATCGGAAATTTCTGCAACCCTAACCCTAGAATCGAATATAATAAACGAAAAAACAACGAAAATATAATCAATCGAAAGATGGAAACGAGAAGAAATTGAAAACAAGATCAATTTTGGAAGAAGACGAGGAATAGAGATCGAATAGAAGTAGAAAATATTTGGATGAAAAAGAGTGGCGGCGATTGAGGAAAAGGGGCAAGTTAGGGTTTGGATTTTTTTGTAAGAGATTGTCCACGAAAGCAAATAACCAAAAAGGACATGTATTTGACTGTAATTACGGGAGGTACCCTCTACGCAATACAGAATATATGGACGTACAAAGAGGAGATATATATATATATATATTCTTTTCCAGAATCATTATCGTCTTTAGAAATTTATTAATATCTTTCAAATCAGTAGAGAGAAGAACCTGAGCTAACCTTCATTTCTTTTCGAGCAATTGCATAATATCAATCATATATATATATATATATATATATATATATATATATATGGGCAATTGGAGGGCAGGGATGATTTGGAAATCCACGTGTTCACAGAAGCGGGGCCCCAAATAATCAGATTTCAAAAACAAATGGAAAAACAAAAAACAAAAAAAAACTTTTACCTTATTTAAAAGAGTTTAAATTAATGAATAGTCCATGAATTTTTTTTTCTTTGTACAATTAATCCCTTATGAATAATCTCTGAACTCAAAAAGTTTCTCATTAATGGTCTTCTATTAAATTTTAGGGAGATTTTCCTGATCGGTAGGTCAAATTTTTTAATCGTTAGATCTACGTACTTTTAGACTTTACGTAATTTTACACATATTTGACGAACAAAAAACCTGACATACCGATATGTTGACATACTGAAAAAAATTCTTAAATTTTATATAGAAACCGTTAATTTTGTCTCACAAAAAGTCCCTAAACTATTTTCTCTCTACTAAATTTAATCAATATGCCAAGATTACTTCATTGGATGTAAAAAAAAAACATTAAATATAAAAGTTGTACCAAACTTAGTCCCTAAATTAAAACAAAAAAAAATGATTCTATTAACACGCATTAACTTTCTAAATAACCCAATATAAACAATAATATCTTTTTTATTTTTTGTTATAATAGATAAAACAATGTTATGAAATAATTGTGTGATACAATTTGTTGTGTTGTGCATTGTGGTTTGCAATTAATTATTTTTACTATTTTTTTAGAGAACCTTTTCCCTTTAATTTGACGTGAAAAATTATAATGAATGGTTAAGATATATATGAGTATTGTTTTCTTGGTTGAATTTTGGATGTGTCGTGTTTCATCTTTTTGTTTTGTTTGGGATTAAATTAGATTGTAATTTTATTTTTTTAGAGAAATTTGTTTTTAATAAGAAAATAAAAAAATTAAAGTGACAAATTCAGAGATAAGAAGGTTAAAATGAGAATAATTCAAAAGATATTTTTAAAATTATACGTCTTTAAAGTTATTATTATCATATAATAATAATATAGGAACATTTATTAATACGATATAACAAATATAATCACTAAAAAAAAGTTAAAGTTACACATGTCACATGTGAATAAATAGATTAAAAAAAAGTTAAATATGTGTAGCAAAAAATTTAAATTTGGTATTTTTTTATTTTAAGAACTAATGTTGGCAATTTTTTTTTTAAGTTTAAGAATTAAATTTTAGTACACTTTTAATATATGGACTATTCTTAAAAATAAAAAATAGTTTATGATCTTTTTATGAGATAAAACCAACGATTTTTATCTAAAAGTTAATAGAAAAACAATTTATGAGATTCTTTTTGAGTCAAGTCTGTTTATAAAACAAATTAACTATAAAGATTAAGAGTATATTTTATAGTAATTATTAGAGCTTAAAATTAATTATTTAACCATCCACAATTAAAATTTGTGTTTTATAAAAACCATAAAAAGTTATTTTTAAAGAGTTTTTGAAGAATTTACAGTTAAAATCAGAAACAGCTCAAAAACAACTTTAACTTTTAAATTGTTCGACAATTACCTTCAAGTACAATTAATAAAACTTTCATAATACTTATAATATTAAAATTAATATTTGTATAATTACAGTTTATTAAATACTCAACTATTTTTTATAATAATTGTTTTTTTTAACACAGTTAACAATAATTTTTTTAAAATTTATAGCACTGTCAATCTGAGTCTAATAGTCCGTTTAGTTCGTTAATTCGAGTTTTTAATTTAAGTTAAAATGTATTTTTAAGTAAAAAAATTTTATTATAATAAAAAAATTAAATGTGATTATTTTTAAGAGATTTTTACAATAATAAAACTTAAATTTTATACTTAAATTAGTAAAATTAACGAACCTAAATCGAGAGAGAAGAGTTCAGGGATGAGTTTAACTTTATTTAAAATTGCCGTCTCCTTTCCTTTGCCTTCCTTCTGCCATCTCCTAGCTTTGTTCTACAGATTACTTAGGAAAAAAAAAAAACCGAAAATCAGTTTTAAAAAAAACCGAAAATCAATAGGGTAGTTATTTATTTGCATGATGTTGGAATTTATAAAGAACCCAAAATCTTGGCTATCTCAGAAGTCGTATAAAAGTCTTGCAAGAGGAGTTTTCTTCTTAACTCGGTCGCGAACTCCACCGACTCCGCCGAACTGGAACCTCTGATTTCTTAAATCTCCTACGCATATTTTGACCTCACCTAATCACCGTATACGGTAGCAAATGGAGCGGTCGATATCGATCTTGAACGGCAGAAGAGGCCGACATCGCCAAGGCCGCCGCCGTCGCCGCTGGCCGTAGCACCTCTGGTAGCACTTCAGCATCTCGAAAGCTCGTCTGCATCCTCAAAAAGAGGCCTCGTTTGAGATTTGGGATTTTAAATCGGGTAGCACTTTTTGTTTTTTTTATAATGATAATTTTTTATTAGTAAAATTTCAATTTATAAACTTTGATTAAAGAGAGACGTTTGCCATGTGGCTATACCGCTTAGCTCTTTCGTTTTACTGTTTAGCTTACTTCAACTCTGTTTAAGTTTAAACAGTAAACACAATTTATTTATATTTGATAAATACGCAGTTCAAATTATATTTGACGTTTAAATGGAGTTATGGCCCGTTCATTTTGCTGATTCGAGTTTATAATTCGAGTTGAGATGTGATTTTATGTGAGAGCTTTTTACTGTAACAAAAAAGTTAGATGTGACTGTTTCTGAGAACTTTTTACTGTAGCAAAACTCAAATTCTAACTCAAATCGGTGAAGTGAACAGGGCCTTAGATTATTTAATTTGAAGTTTAGCTTCCCTTTTAAATTTAATTGTTCAAGTTATTTTTTAAACAATAAAAAAGTATACACTCTTCATATTTTTTACACCAACTAAACACAAATTTAAATTTTATTTTTGTTCAAATAAAATTTTAAATGTACATCTAAATGTCAATTTGAACTACATTTTAAACCACACAGTTTAATTTTTTTGTTCAAACAAAAATATTCAAATCAATAAAATTCGAATCAGTAAATTAAGCTAGACTTGTCTTTACTTTGCGGCATATATCACATTACAAATAGATCATGTGAATTACAGGAGTAAAAGCCAAATAATGTTTTACCTTTTCTCTTTAAAAAATATATTTACTTTTTTGTTTGAAAAAAAATAAATATAAGATTTATCATGTAAATTTTTACTTTACTATGTAAATTACCAATTTATTTAAAAATAACTTTTTTACAATATTAAAGTCTCTGTTTGACTGGTAAATTTACTATGTACAAAGTAAATATTTCATGAGAAATATTAGTTTATTATTTATATCATTATTTTTTGTCACTTTCTGCATTTATTATTTAACATGTGGACTAATATATTACACTATTATTTAAACAGAAAACGGGATAATAGAGTTCACGTGTCAAATAGTGAATGTAGAAAGTGATAAAGAGAGTGATAGAAAAAGTGACACTAGCATTTCTTATATTACATTTACCAGTATCACATAAATTGAGCAAAAAAAAAAAAAACAAACAAACAAACAAAACAAAACAAAAAACAAAAAAAAATGCCCCGCACACCCTCACTCTGCTCTCTATTGCTCTTCTTTCTTCTACACGAACTACGTACGAACCTCCATTTTCATTCACAAACAGACAAACACAAAGACAAATTGGTGCCACGGAGGATAATGGTGTAACGCCTCAACTCTCAATGGGGTCCACCTTGAGTGGTACCAACACTTGATTTAAGAACCTTATAAAAAAAGAGGTCTTGAGTTCAAGTGTTAAGGGATGCGAAGAAATCCCTAAAAAGCGGCTAGGTGCTCAAATGGGGCAGTACGTATGAATAACGAGTATAAAACCCGACTATATTAGGGGTCCCACAAAGTGGACCTCTTTACAAATGGCCAACATCAACACAATGCAAAGATCAATGACGCGGAGGATGGTGCGGCGTGAAGTTCAATGACAGTTCATGTGTTGCAGACACCGTCAGCTGCAAGAGAGACAACAAGCAGAGGAAAGAGGAAGAAAGTGAGCGTGAGGGGTGAGAGAGAGAGAGAGAGAGAGAATGTATTAGGTGGGGAAGAAATTTGGGGGATTTATGGTATGTTTACTTATCAGGATTGAGGAATGAGTGTGGGGAATGGAAGAATCTCATATTTACTTGTTCTTTTTTTATCTTATAATGAGAGTGAGATTAGTGAGGCCCATTCAAATTTGGGATTGAGGAATGCAATTGGAATTCCCATGCCCCCTTGGGATTGAAACTCTCATTCATGATATTAACATTAAATTACTATCATGCCCATATTTTATTTATAAATATAAAATTAAAAATAAAATTTTAAAAATAATAATTACAAGTTATATTTATTATTTTATTTGCCTAATATTATAATATTAGCCTAATTACTGTTAACTTTAATATAATAAATATATACTTTATTTTGTTTAATAAATTAATAATATATTTTAATTTTTAACACTATTTTTTATATTTATTTCTTTTATTTAAATTTTGTCAATTTATTTTTATATTTTGAATAATTGTATAATTTATATTTATTATTATATTACCCTATTATTAAACTAAATATTTTAATTATGATTAATTTTAATATAATAAGTATACAATTTATTTTTTAGATTAAAATTATATATTGACTTCAAGGGTATATTAGTACTTTTATGCGAGTTCATTCTGATTCTGGGTATAAGTAAACGCAGGAAAGGATTTTGAAGTGACTATAATTCCGAATCTTGTCACTAAGTAAACAATTTATTCTGATTTTGATTCCTCATTCTGAATCCTACTCATTTCGAATCTTGCCCACTCCGATTCATACTCATTCTGGATTACGCGTAGGTAAACATGCCATGTTAAGAATGAACATATAAAAAAAAAGATTTTAAATTTATGGGATGTTTGTTTCAAGAATTCGTTCCTAGTTCTGAATTATGGTTCTTGATTCTTTACAGTGTTTTTTTCTCACAAAAAATTTAAATTTTAAAAATTAGAATCATGAATCATAATTCTGAATTCATAAACCAAACGTCCCATTAATTAGAGGTTAAGTGGGGGTAATTATGGTATTTTCTAAGATGGTAAATATGAATTTACAAATATGATGTTATTTATCAACTCTCATTAAAGATTATGCTATTAGTTTTTACCGATCTCTAAATTATGCTATTTCCCACCTTCTTCCGAGATAATTTAGTCTATAATAGGTTAGTCTCATAATTCATACGAATATGAAATTGTTATGAATTAAATTAGTGTTTACTTTTCTTATTTTTCAATTATCTGATTGATCAAATAGAAGCATGCTATGAACAAGTTATAGAAGTATTCTATGCATATTCATAGGATGCTAGGAATATAAATGAGTAAATAACATATGCCATTTATTCAGAAAGTTATTCATCCAGTATTTACTCTGTAATGTAATCCGTTCTCCATATTTCAATTACCTCTACCAATAGAAGTAACTTTTATTATTATTATTATTTATTTTATATTATCGTTATCATCATCACCATCATCATATTATTATTATTATTTTTTTTTTGTTGTTGCTGGAAACCAGTAGGAAGTAACTTGTTAATGTTAAATGTGTACAAGAACCATCTTTGAAAATTTCCTGAAGAAATAAACATCTTTGGACAAGTCTAAAGCAGTGTTCTCATATACAGCTTGCCAGTTACAGGCAAATACTGAACAGAACAAAAAAAAAAAAAAACATGTACAGACAAATAATATTATCTATAACGTTCCCATTCCTAAACTACATCAAGAGTTCTTCTGAACGAAAACCTGCCAATAAACAATGCCGTAAACTGGCTTTTAAACAGCTATGGAGTGCTCAACCTCTGTCATCGGATCTGTTCATGCGACGTAAAATCGATCAGTACAGAATGCAAATGGAACATAATTGAGGAAGTGGTGTGCCACACATATATAGAGCTATAACCAGCCAATTACAAAGAGTGCATTTGAGATTTTAGAACTTGTGGTATGAAAGGATAGACTTGTGTCTCAACCAAAACAAACAATTTGTTTCCTCGATGTGTAGCATTTTTCAGGGCATCAGTCAGACATAGACATATCCGCTCCGCCGACATTTTTATTTTTAGCGCGCAATAAGTAACAATACAATGTATTTTCAGCACAAGGAGTGGGACATTGGCTTTAGGTATTGATATATTATGGACAATGATGGACAATGATGCATGAAAGAAACTGCATCAGACTGCATCAGCTAAGAGTTAACTGTCCACAAGCTTAAACTGGTTCCAAATCCCATTGGCTTTTATCCAGCAAAACCAGTTGATAATAGATGCTTGAAATAGTAATACCAATAATAAATAAATATTCTAAAACTAGCCATCTAGAAGGGACACAAAAAATTATTCAAATCATTCAATAACACCAGTACTTGGACAAAATTAATATGATTGGGATGGTGGTATGGAACTTACTGTAATTCAAAGGCGTTAATCTCAAAGATCAACACCCTCATCAAGCCCTTTTGAGCTGATCATCACATTCGAATCAATTTGCTTGTCAAACTTCTTTCTCCTCCTTGCTTCAAACTCTTGGAATCCTTCCATCTGTAAGAATTTCATTTAAAATCATGGCACAAAGATAAGTAAAAGTAAATCTGGAAGAATGACTTTTCTTCAATATCATTTAGAGAATGATACAACACATATATATACAAAGGTCCGTTCTATAGAAAAGGGAAACTAGAAACTAACATCCCTAAAAATCTGCTATACATCATAATCTTGTTAACTTCCCAAAGTAATCGGGATATATAACAAGTCAATCATTCCATATATGGAATGATTGATATTTGGTAATAACCGAATATTCCTATTCTTACACTCTCCCTCAAGCTGGAATGTAAATATTTGTCATTCCTAGCTTGGTCCCCAGGTCTTCAAAATTCGGTTTGTGGAGACTTTTTGTCAAGATGTCAACAGTCTGTTCCTTGGTTGGGATGTGCGTCATGCAGAAGCTCCCATTGTCAATTTTTTCTCTAATAAAATGCCAATCCACCTCTACATGTTTCGTTCGATAGTGATGAACTGGATTGTGGACAATGCTAACAGCTGCCTTGTTGTCACAATAGAGCTTTATGGGAGAATTACTAGAGATCTTTAGTTCTTCCAGTAGTCTTCCAAGCCAAATCCCCTCACATATACCGTGTGCTAATGCCCGAATTTCTGCCTCTGCACTGCTCCTAGCTACCACTAGTTGTTTTTTGCTTCTCCATGTTACTAAGTTGCCCCAAACACAAGTGCAATACCCTGATGTCAATCTTCTGTCCACTGAAGAACCTGCCCAGTCAGCATCGATATAGACTTCCATAGCCTTGTGATCACCCTTTTTGAAGAACAATCCACTTCCAGGAGTATTTTTCAAATACCTCAGAATCCTAAAGACTGCCTCAAGGTGTCTTTCTTTGGGTGAGTGCATAAATTGGCTAACAACACTCACCGCAAAGGCTATATCAGGATGAGTATGTGACAAGTAGATAAGCTTGCCTACGAGACGTTGATACTGCTCTTGATCAACCTCCTTCCCGCCTTCAAGTCCAAGCTTGGCATTGGGCTCCATAAGTGTCTTAGCTGGTTTGCATCCCAACATGCCTGTATCTTGAAGAAGGTCAAGTACATACTTCCTCTGAGAAACAACGATTTCCGAACTACTCCTGGCAACTTCCATACCCAAGAAATACTTGAGAGCACCTAGATCCTTTAATTCAAATTTGCTAGCGAGATACTCTTTTAATGATTCCAACTCAAGTTGGTCGTCTCCAGTAACAAGTATATCATCTACATACACTATAAGGATTGCTCTTTTGCCGCCCTTAGAATGTTTGTAGAAGATAGTGCGATCAGATTGTGCTTGTGTAAAGCTCCGCTCCTTCGCAGCTTGAGTAAATTTCTCGAACCACTCCCTCGGAGACTGCTTCAAGCCATAAAGTGATTTTCTCAACTTACACACTAATTTTCCTTTCTTCTCAAACCCTGGAGGAGAATCCATATACACTTCTTCATCCAAATCCCCATTTAGAAAAGCATTTTTTACATCTAGCTGCTGAAGTGACCAATCAAGATTAGCAGCTAGAGATAAGAGTACCCTTACAAAGTTAAGTTTGGCTACGGGAGCAAATGTTTCCTTGTAGTCTATACCATAAGCTTAAGTTAAGCCTTTGGCAACCAGCCTTGCTTTGTATCGGTTGACACAACCATCTGCATTAAACTTGACTGTAAATACCCACTTGCATCCCACAGTTTTTTTCCTGCTTAGGTAACTCCACAATCTCCCACGTACCGTTTTTTTCCAAGGCTCCCATTTCTTCCTGAACTGCTAATCTCCACTTTGGATCTGCGAGAGCCTCCTTAATATCTTTTGGTATCTTAACATTTGTTAGAGCAGTAATGAAGGCTGAAAAATTGGGAGATAATTTCTCATATGAGATAAATTTTGAAATTGGATGTTGTGTGCATGATCTTGTACCTTTCATGAAAGCAATAGGCCGATCCACATCTGAATTGTTGCTCAAGTCTGCATCAACAGGACTACTAGTAGGCTCGGTACCTGGGAGAGGGACCGGTTCAGACGTCTGACTTTGCTGGGCATTAGGCTTACTACCACCTTGAGAACGATTCCTGTGTGAATAAACAAGCAACTGGGGTTTTTTGGAGTTATTTCCCACTGAGTTGTTTCCCCCTATTTCCAATATTTTCCCTTGGTCAAGTTGTGGCATAATAGGCTCAGTTAGACTAGGTAAAGTAGGTAGTGTTTCCAATATTTTTCCTTGGTCAAGTTGTGGCATAATAGGCTCGGTTAGAGGTAGGTAAAGTAGGTAGTGGTAAGGACATGGGTGTTTGAAGATCAGATTCTTCCCAAGATCCATCTTCTTCTAGAATCTCCCCCTGAAGATGGGACATAGGGAAATATGGTTGAGTTTCATGAAAGGTAACATCCATTGACACATACATACGACGAAGAGAGGGTGAGTAGCATTTATACCCGCGCTGTGTCAAAGAGTACCCAATAAAAACACACTTGGTTGCTTTTGGGTCAAGTTTTGAATGATTTTGTGAGTGAACATGAACAAATGCTGTACTAGGAGTGTTCAAAAAAACTGAAAAACCGAAACCGACCAACACCGAACTACCAAACTGACCGAAAAAAACCGAAAATTCAGCGGTTCGGTTTCGGTTTTGCCAGCCAAAGTGATCGGTTGAACTAAACCGACCGACCAATTTAAAAAAAAAGTTATTATCCATATATTCGAATCTATAATTTTGCAGATGGTGAATATAAGTCCATTATATTATTAAAGATGAAGGTTTAAAAGAAGTTAGATCTCTCTAACTTGTAAGTTGTGATGGAGAAATTAAATACATAGCCCTTTATATAGAATAGTTGAGGGAAGACATTCTCATTTCTTTTCAATGTGAGACTATTAAAAGACTGATGCATTTGAAAATTTAAGCACATCAGACTTTTGAAAGTCCCACATTGAAAAGAGATGAGAATGTCTTTCCTCAACTATTCTATATAAAGGGTTATATATTTCATTTCTCCATCACAACTTACAAGTTAGAGAGGTCTAACTTCTTTTGAACGTCTATCTTCAATAATATGACGGACTTCAATATAAATAAGTTTTCTAATTGAGATTAGATGTAAAGCCTTAGTCCTTAAGGATACATTCTTTTAGGTTTTATTTTTTTTTGTCTTTTAAGCCATTTTTTCTGTTTAATTTTAACTATTTAAATATTAAATATTTGAATGGTTAAAATTTAAGAAGAAAATAGTTCACAAATTTTTTTAAGTAAGAAACCGATCAAAAACTGACCGATAAAAACTGATAAAAATCGGTCGGTTAAGCGATCGAAGACATTGTTCTTCGATTCGGTTTCGGTTTTAAATTTTCAAAAACCAACATTATCAGTTCGGTTTTGAAACCAACCAAAATTGTCGGTTAAAAACCGATGAACACCCCTATGCTGTACAACAAAAGATTTTAAGGGGAACAAAGGAGAAAGATCGAAACATTGGGTAGGTTTGTGGAAGAACAGACATAGGGGTTTTGAATTGGAGGATTTTTTATGGCATAAGGTTTATAAGATGAGAGGTTGTTAAGATGGCTTTGCCCCAGAAATATTTTGGAACATACATCGTGAACATTAGGGCTCTAGCAACTTCAAGTAGATGACGATTTTTTCTTTCTGCTACACCATTTTGCTGTGGTGTATCAGTGCAAGAACTCTGATGAATGATACCATTAGTTGCTAGATAATCACCTAAGATGGATTTGTAATACTATGTTCCATTGTCGGTCCTCAAGACTTTAATTGAGGTTTGGAATTGATTTTTTATCATGGAGTGAAAATTTTGAAAGATTTTTGAAACCTCGGTTTTTTCTTTAAAAAGATAGACCAAACATATTCTAGTATGATCATCGATAAACGTAATAAACCATCTAGTTCCCGTGATAGTTTTTACGTGAGAAGGCCCCCATATATCACTATGAATTAAGGTGAATGGATGAGACTCTATGTATGGTTTGGCTGGATATGATGTATGTGTGTGTTTGGCCAATTGACAAATGTTACGATGAAAGGAACTGGGATTTTTATTAATGAATAAATCTGGAAACAAACGTTTGAGATAATGAAAATTAGGGTGGCCTAACCTACAATGCCACATCATTACATCTTTATTGGAAGTAGAAGAAATATTCTCGACTATTGTAGCATGTTCATCCACATGTTCATCATTCTCAAAGTAGTAGAGTCCGCCATACTCCTTAGCAATACCAATCATCTTCTCCGATCCCTGCTCCTGTATTTGATAAGTAACAGAAAAATTAACAATGCAATTACGGTCATGAGTGAGCTTGCTAATAGACACCAGGTTGCATGCTAATTTTGGAACATGGAGTACAGAATGTAGCACAAGTGTGTCGGACAAGCGGATAGATCCTTTTCCAGCAACAAAAGAGAAGGTTCCATCTGCTATTTTTACTCTTGAGCTCCCATGGCATGGAGTATAGGAGTAAAAAAGAGATGAGTTACCTGTCATGTGATCGGATGCGCCAGAGTCAAATATCCAAGGAGTTTGATTTTCTACATGAAGGGCAATACCTTGATGAACAACTGTTGCTGGTGTCCTCTATTTTTTCCTCTGTAGCAGCTTAAAACCCCTTGCTTTGAGGCTGTTTCCTTGGCTTTGCATCGGCAGGTCTTCCATGGAGGTCCCAGCATCGTTCTCGGGTGTGGCCAAGTTTGTTACAGTGAGAACATCGTGGGCGCTGATTCAATTTTTTATCACCATAAGGTCGGTTAACAGTACTTTTCGTGATAAGAGCAGTGTTCTCAACAGGTCTTTCACCTATAGAGACCACAGGCGAGTCCCTTTGTCCCCCAAGCATCACTCGGCATCTGCTTTCTTCACGACGTACTTCTACAAAAGCTTCACCGATGGAAGGTAGTGGTCTCCGGCCTAGAATTCTTCCTCATACCTCATCAAGTTCTTTGTTGAGCCCAGCTAGAAAATCATACAACCGTTCCTTTTCTAGATGTCTTTTAAACTTTACATTGCCTTCCAGGTCACCCCAGTCCGCCTTATAGTGCATATCCAATTCTAGCCATAGAGTCTGCAACACGTTGTAATATTCAGTGATATCCAAATTCCCTTGCCGACTATCCTTAAGTTTATTCTTTATCTCGAAAACCTGCGAGGCATTTTTGAGATCCGAATAATTCTCTCTGACAGCGTTCCCAGATGGCCTTGGCAGTGCGAAGAAACAAATAGGTGCGCTGATATGCGGCTCCATTGAGTTAATTAGCCACGCCATAACAATGGAATTATTGAGTTCCCATTTTTCGTAGGTCGGATCCGTCGTATTGGGACGCCGAACCTCGCCTGTGATGTAGCCAATTTTTCCTCTCCCTCGGATCACTATCAAAACCGATTGGGACCACTGGAGGAAATTCTTGCCATTCAACTTGTGATTCGTGATCTGCAGTGACGATCCCTCTCCAAAGGACTGCACAACCATGGACGATGTGACTGGGTCGGATGTGGTTGATGATGACCCATCCTTATTAGAATTGGTTGTCTCCTTCTCTGAACTCATTGTCGTGAGAACCACAATCAAGACGATGAAGATGAGAAGACAGAATATTTTTGAGTGTATGGCTCTGATACCATAAAAGTAAATATGGAAGAATGACTTTTCTTCAATATCATTTAGAGAATGATACAACACATATATATACAAAGGTCCGTTCTACAGAAAAGGGAAACTAGAAACTAACATCCCTAAAAATCTGCTATACATCATAATCTTGTTAACTTCCCAAAGTAATCGGGAAATATAACAAGTCAATCATTCCATATATGGAATGATTGATATTTGGTAATAAGCAAATATTCCTACAATAAGCGTTATTATAACGAAAGGAGTTTCGAGTAAAATAAACTATTTTCGAGGAAATTGCTGCATACCTGCTGAAACTGATCCATTGAAATAGGGTTTCCATGCAGAGAAATATTCTGCAGAGCTTTACAATCTTTCAATATATTTGGTGGTATCTGTCCAATACAATACTATAATATTAACACAGGCATCTCCGGTCACAAAAGGCGACTAGGAAATTTTAAAAATAACACTTTGACTCAGTAGTACAAGGGGCTGTGGATGTGAGATTTGTCAACCACAAAGAATCACTAATTTTATCAGTGGACCCACAATCTCTTCTGCTTTTTTTTTTTAATAACAAAATTTTGTTTCATTGATAATAAAATCAATACAAAGGAAAGAGGGTAAGAAATCCTCATTAATTAGAAAATAACAATTACTTCGTATTGAATCAAATAGCAATTACTTCATAAAGAGTCAATTTTGAATATACTAGTTAGGAATGGAGTTATGCTTTGCCTTGGGCTTCTGTGCCTATGTATAGCCATCATAGGCTCACATTGTAATAACTATTGTACAGTCTCAACGAAAAGTAGGGCAGGACGCATGCAAAATAAAATAAATAAATAAATAAATATAAATAGTAAAAAAACAAAAAAGGCATTGCATCTAACATCCATGTGAAAAGGACGTGACGTTTGAATATATGAAACACATAATACATGAAACACATACCTGGTTCACATTATTATCATCCAAGCAAAGAGACTTCAAGTGAATGAGATTGCAGATAGAATCAGGAAGATCCTCAATAAGATTATCTGAAAAGTTATCCAGAATGACGAATCTGTGATTGCACTGATCATTAACCAGGTTCTGTGTTATTTCAAAATTGAAGCTTACCATTTGCTTGTAGTTCTTCCAATGAGAAGCAACTACCAATCGAGTCTGGAAGAGACTTTAACTTGTTATTTGACACATTTAAAAGCTGTAACTGCATCATCAAACATGTGATGTCAAATTATGGATTTTCAGAATAAAGGCTAAACTTAACATCCCAAATAAAAAATTTTCAACGAAGGAAAATTTTTTTTGTCATTGATGAGTATAGATAACTGAATTTCTGACAAGCTTCTAATCAGTGGCCGATCATTGTAGTAGCACATGTTCTCGTTTTAGCCTACTAGATCATTTGAGAACCAAATTTTCCCAGCACAACCCCAACTTTTCTCCTAAAAGTATCATTTACCCCTTCAAGGAGAATAAGCCCAGACTCAGGTTACAAAATCGTATGACAAATAGAAAAAACACGAGTAGTAGTAGAGAGAGAAACAAGTTTGTGTTGTTATATAGAGTTTAAACTAGAACAGCTAAAAACTTTGACCGCAAAAATACAGATATCCTTTTTAGGTCAGTAATGTTTTGCAAGAAGCAGAAAAAACTTGCCCGAAATCCTACCCTTTACTGGAGCAGGAAATCCTATTTGGTACCAAGTCCTTGAGCCAAATTCCAGAACATCAATGATTATGATACTTAACTCAGAAATCAACAACATCACTTCTCATTGAGACGGCGAAACAGGAAAGAAGAATCACTGTTCAAATGCACAAATTGCCAAAAAAAGAAAAACAGAAATATTTACATTGCGCAAGCTGCCAATAGTTTCGGGCAAATATTCTAAGGAATTCCTTGAAATGGAAAAGCGTTCGAGCCTCACCAGCTGCCCAACTGCAACATTATACAGCGTCTAGTTACAAACCCATGAAGAAACTTCATCAGGGGGAAAAAAAGACGATGAAGAAGAATCCCAGTGGTTAGCAGACAAAAATATCAAAAAAAAGAAACTCCATCTGTTAAAAGATCCTCTTACTTATTTAAAGAAGAGAATTACATTCATCAGGCAAGGAAGAAATACGGTTCCCATCAAGTGTCATAACCTTTAGAGACTGTAATTTCCCCAGATTTGTTGGTAGATGCTGAATGAGGTTATCAGCTAAAACCTGAAAAGTTGAGCAACATGACTAAAATTCACTCTCTGTAATTCAGTGAACTTTGAGAAAATAATAACATGGGGCCTAGGGAAACAAAATTGAGCGATGCTTATGATCAGTAATCAGAATGTGAAAAAGAAGTCTGCTAAAAATCATGAAACACTTGAGCATAAAAGGTGCGGATTATGTACGTATGTCTTCTGGTAAATAGACCAACAGGTTGCTCTATTCGGTTTTCTTGATATATTCTCTCTAGAGCACTGATCTATTTCCTCAAATATGGCAAGACAACATTCTTATATACTATATACCTTATTGTATTTTATGGTATCCATATTTACTGTGACTAATTGTGAGTATTCCAAACTTTAGAAGCAAATCACTTCAGTTCCATAGAAACTAATGCAGAATTAGTGGAGGGTAATTGTAAATAAAAGCTACTTACCAGTCTTTGCATGTTTAATAATTTGTTAATATCCATAGGAATGTCAACTGCGTGCAAAAACAAAAAGAAATAAATTATGACAAAATTCATTCAAATCTGCAATCTATAGAGGATGGAAACATTGGTGATCAATTTTCTCACTACTATTTGAGAACAATTTTAATAAGGTCAAGAAAAGACCGGGAAAGAAAACTGATTCTTTTCGCTAACTTAAATCACTTCATTAGTCACTTCGGGAAAGAAAACATTGGTGAGCATACCTATTTTGTTGTGGGTTAAATCAAGAGTCCGCACTGATCTCTCTAGATTGAGGACTTCATCTGGAAATGTCTGTTTCATAACAACAAGGAAAAGCCTATCAAAAGCCTTATAGACACAATTTCACAAAGATTAGTGCAGTCCGCAATTTCATAACAATTTGTACTAATGAAGCTCGAGCTTGCGTTAAGCTTTTCCTCTAATCAAAGCGCGGACACTGTACGCTTCTAAAGGGAAAAAAATAAAAAATAAAATAAAGAAGAAGCACCTTGCGCATAAACTATGGTTGGTTTACAATAAGTACACAAAAACAATATAGTTCAACACTCTTCTTGATGTAATCAATTAAAAATGACTACTTTAATTTCAACAACCCAAAGTCATACTGTTCATTTAAGCATAATAGTTCCATTATCTACTATGGAAGAATGTGTTTTACACGTGTATAGACTAAATTAGGAAAGTTTAAAGATAATAGTTAGTTTCCCTAGAATTAGGTTGATTTGGTTAGTTTCCTTTTTTAGTTTGATATCCCACAGATTATGGGATGTGATTGCCGTTTCTAAAGGCTAGGGCTCTTATATATAAACCGGTTGTAATTGTCATGCAATAGTACAATTTTTCCTTCAATTTTTCCACTCAAATTACCACATGGTATCAGAGCCTTAGGCTCTTTTTCTGGGAACGGAAACCCTAGCCTTCATCGCCAAGAGTTCCCTTTTTTCTGTCCTACTGCCGAGGGGGTATTCTGAAACCCTAGCCTTCATCACAGGGTTCTCTTTTCTTTTTTCTGTCCTGTTGCCGAGGAGTTTTCTGAAACCCTGCTTCATCGCCAAGGGTTCCTTCTCTGTTTTTCTACTCTGTTGCTGAAGGGCTGTTTTGTGTCACTGCCACCTTTTTTATTTTTTGCCTCATTGATTCTGTTTTTTTGAAGTTCCATTGATTCGCTGCCACAACTTTTGACCTACCACTTTGTACGGTTTTTTGCACGGTTGTACGGAATTGTACGGACACCCGAACTGCCCCTATTTCCTGCCCTGCCGCCACTACTGCCAGGAAGCTTTCGTAAGAGAGTGCCTGAATTGTACCATCATCGCTGATATTTTACTTGACTCAACCGGCCTTAATTGCCTTGGGATTGCTTGGTTTGATTGAGGATGTCAGAGGTGGCAGAAACAACAGCTACGATATAGTCAGAGGATGCAAAAATCGTTAGGCCTCAAGCCGGGGAATTGCAGAACATTCAGGCCGCATATATGCTGAATGGAAAAAACTATCTTAAATGGTCCCAACTTGTCAGGACTATGCTGAAAGGGAAAGGAAAAATCAGCCACATCTTAGGGACAGGGCCAAAACCGGAAGATCCATGATTTGGAGCTTGGGATGAGGAGGATTTGATGATCATGGCATGGCTATGGAACTCCATGACTCCGGAGAATAGCAATACATGCATGTTCTTGGCCACTGCCAAGGATGTATGGGATGCAATTCAAGAAACGTACTCCAAGGCAAAGGATGCTGCCCAAGTCTACGAAGTCAAAGTTAAGACGATTGCTGCAAAACAAGGAGATAGGACTGTCACTGAATATGCCAATCAAATGAAGGCTCTGTGGCAAGAACTTGATCATTATAGGGTGATTAAGACCAAGTGTCCCGATGATGCAGCAATTTTGAAGGAGTTTATTGAACAAGATAGAGTTTATGATTTCCTTGTTGGACTCAATCCAGAATTTGATTTAGTTAGAATTCAGATTCTTGGCAAACAAGAAGTTCCAAGTTTCAATGCAATGGTGGCACTCATCCGAGGAGAAGAACGTAGCGGTGAATTGATGCTTGAACCAAAGGGGACTGACAGTTTGGCTTTAGTTGCTAGTAACAGCAACAAGACAGCCACAAATGCAGAAAAAGTGCCAGCGGTCGAGAATGGGAGGACCAGCCAACCAAAGACTCAAAACCGTGACTACAAAGACACTCTATGGTGTACCTACTGCAAGAAGGCACGTCATACTCGTGATCGGTGTTGAAAATTGTATGGAAAACCACCAAGTCGCGAGTGGGGACAAAAAGGAGAACAACTGAGGAACAATGGACGAGCCCAGATTGTAGCAGTGCAGCCGCGTGAAGGGACATCACAAGAGATGGGAAATCTCAGCCAAGAAGAAATTGAAAGGGTGAGATCACTTATTAGCAATCTTGAAAAACCATCAGGTACTTGTTCACTGGCATATTCAAGTAAACTTCCCTTCTCCATTGGATTAAATGTCTCGGATACCTTTACCAGCTCCTGAATTTTTGACTCGGGAGCTACCAACCATATGACCCATTCATCAAAAAAAATTTCCTCATATACCCCATGTCCAAGTAATAGGAAAATAGTCACAGCCGATGGATCATTAACTACTGTGGCGAGCATAGGTGACATCAAGATAAGCCTGTCACTGTTGTTAAAAAATACTCTTCACGTCCCTAGGCTAATCACAAATCAAGTCATAGTTATTGTGTATTTCAGGACAAGGATTCGAGGAGGATGATTGGACATGCTAGAGAACGGGATGGGCTCTACTATCTCGAAACACCAAGTCGATCCAACACTACCAAGGGCATAACATCTCATCTTCCTGTCTCAGAGTCTTTTTCATCCAATAAAGAAAAAGTCTGGCTTCATCATCGCAGACTTGGACATCCATCATTTAGGATTATTAAACTTTTGTTCCTTCTTTATTTAAGGGTCTAGAGGTTGAACATTTTCATTGTGAAGTGTGTGAACTTGCTAAACACAAACGTGTATCTTTTCCAATCAGTAATAAAAGAAGTTCCATTCCTTTTGATCTTATTCAGAGTGATATTTGGGGTCCTTCCACTATTTCCAATGTAAATGGAGCTAAATGGTTTGTGTCGTTCATTGATGATTGTACATCCTTTTGCTTAAACAGAAATCCGATGTCAGCACTGTTCTTCCAAATTTTTGTTCTATGATAAAGACTCAATTTGGGGTCAATATTAAAAGATTTAGGTCGGATAATGCTAAGGACTATTTCAATCAAGTCCTAACTCCATACTTTCAGAAAGCAGTAGTACATGAGTCCTCTTGCGTGAGAAAGCAGTAGTACATGAGTCCTCTTGTGTGAGCACTCCACAACAAAATGGAGTAGCAGAACGGAAAAATGGTCATCTCTTCGATTCAACAAGATCCTTCTTGTTTCAGAAAAATGTGCCTAAATCTTTTTGGGGAGAAGCGGTTCTTATAGCCACCCATATCATAAATTGTTTGCCTTCTAGAGTCCTAGGATTTAAAAGTACAATGGATGTCCTTTCCAAGTCCTATCCAAACCTACACACCACAAATAATCTTGTTCCTCACATATTTGGGTGTGTGGCATTTGTTCATGTTCATAATAAGAACCGAGGAAAATTAGATCCAAGGGCATTAAAATGCGTGTTTGTGGGATATTCTTCAACTCAAAAGGTTCTATGTCTCAGCTGATGTGACCTTCCATGAACAAGAATCCTATTTCACTGTTCCTTATCTTCAGGGGGAGAATTCAATAATGGAAGATAAGGATAAGGCAGATTTTTTGCTTCTTGATCTGCCATCTTCACCACTTCCTGTGTCAAGACAGCCTAGTCCCATGGATGTTTCTACCGAGCCTACTGAAAATGTTCCTCCCACTGAGCCCACTGAAAATCCATATCCCGAGCCTCCTGTAAACCCACCTACAAATCCGGCCCTTGATAGTGTAAGATTTGGCAAAGGTAAAGTGTTCTCGAGAAGGAAGAAGGTTGTCCCTGAATCTGTGCAAGTCCAAGACTCCAACCTAAATCCTGAGAATGAGGTAACAATTTCTAATCCTTCTTTCAATCTGAATCTGAGATAAACAATGATGACCAGGACCTCCCTATTGTTATCAGGAAAGGAGTTAGAGAATGCACAAACCGACCCCTATACCCTCTTGCACATTTCCTATCCTTTAAACACTTTTCACCATTCCATAAAGCCTTCCTTGTCAGCTTAAACACCATTGCCATCCCTGTCAATTTATCCGAGGCTTTAACCAATGAAAAATGGAAGCAAGCCATGAATGTAGAGATGGAGGCGTTGGAGAAGAACAAAACTTGAGAGTTAGTGAAGTTACCTGAAGGAAAGAAACCCGTAGGGTGTAAATGGGTTTACACGGTAAAATATAGAGCAGATGGATCAATAGAAAGATACAAGGCTAGGTTGGTAGCCAAGGGTTATACTCAAACCTATGGGATTGATTATCAAGAAACGTTTGCTCCGGTTGCAAAGATGAACACTGTTAGAGTTTTATTGTCACTAGTAGCTAATGGTGATTGGGATTTGCAGCAGTTTGATGTCAAGAATGCATTTTTGCATGGAGAACTGGAGGAGGAAATTTATATGGAAGTTCCACCGGGTTATAATAAAGGGTTGACTACTGGTACAGTATGTAGACTAAAAAAGTCCTTGTATGGACTTAAGCAATCACCGCGAGCATGGTTTGGGAGGTTTGCTAGAGTAATGACAGCTATGGGATATAGGCAGAGTCAAGGAGATCACACTTTGTTCATTAAACACTCACCTTCAGGTAAAGTTACAGCCCTATTGGTGTATGTTGATGACATAATTGTGACCGGTAATGATGATAGGGAGAGACAACTTCTAAGTCAATGTTTGGCTAAGGAATTTGAGATCAAGACGTTAGAAAGATTGAAGTATTTCCTTGGGATTGAAGTGGCTCATTCTAAGCAAGGCATTTTCATCTCTCAACAAAAGTATGTTACAGATCTACTCAAAGAAACCGGTAAGACAGCATGCAAATCAGTGAGTACTCCAATAGAACTGAATCTCAAGCTTGGAGAGGCAGAAGAAGATGCTATGGTGAATAGAGAGATGTATCAACGGTTGGTGGGGAGACTCATTTATCTTTCTCACACTCAGCCAGATATAGCGTATGCGGTGAGTGTGATCCGTCAGTTCATGCACAATCCAAAGGAAGTTCATTTGCAGGTGGCATACAGAGTTTTGCAATATCTCAAAGGGACACCAGGTAGAGGCATCCTTTTCAAGAGGAATGGAGGGTTAGTTCTTGAGGCATACACAAATGCTAACTATGCTGGGTCAGTTGTTGATAGAAGATCAACTTCAAGTTATTGCACCTTTCCTTGGTGGAAACCTGGTGACATGGGGGAGTAAGAGGCAGAGTACCAAGCAATGGCTCAGGGTGTGTGTGAACTACTATGGTTGAAGATTGTTCTAGAGGATCTGAAGATTACGTGGGACGGCCCTATGAAACTTTATTGTGATAACAAATCTGCAATCAGCATAGCTCACAACCCGGTGCAGCATGATCGAACGAAGCACATCGAGATTGACAGACACTTCATCAAAGAAAAGTTGGATAGTGAACTGATTTGTACACCTTATGTATCTACACATGGCCAACTTGCTGATATACTCACCACGGGGTTAGGTAGTTCAGTGTTTGAGAGTTTTGTATCCGAGCTGGGAATAGTGAATACCTATTCACCAGCTTGAGGGGGAGTGTGGAAGAATGTGTTTTACACGTGTATAGACTAAATTAGGAAAGTTTGAATATAGTAGTTAGTTTCCCTAGAATTAGGTTGATTTGGTTAGTTTCCTTTTTTAGTGTAATATCCCACAAATTATGGAATGTGATTGCCGTTTCTAAAGGCTAGGACTCCTGTATATAAACCAGTTGTAATTGTCATGCAATAATACAATTTTTCCTTCAATTTTTCCTCTCAAATTACCACATCTACATTTAAGCTTCACAAAATTCAGCCCCTGAGAGCAAGGTCCACTGACCAACTATATATAATAACAACACTTAAAGATTGCAATTTTCAACACTTAAAAAGAGTAATATCCTAAATGCAAAAAAAAAAAAATCTACAAATTAACCTGATTTAAACCTTTTTTTTTTTAAAGGACCAGCCCATGAATTTCAATTTTTTGCTTGATAAGAAAAATGATCAAATTAAGCAGTTTAGTTTGCATTGAGCATTCAGTATTTCCTCTTCCCCCAAGTATCATTAAAGACCTATTTTTTCCAAACTCAAACCAAAGGCAATGCAATCACTCATTCTTCCAAAAAGTCAAACAAGAAAGAGAAATACATATACATATACATACGTGCGTGTGTGTGTGTGTGTGTGTGTGTGTGTATAGGCAAGAAGAATTAACAAACTACACAAGTGAAATCAAAGAGATAAATTGCCTTCAATTTGGAGTCACGAAGAGCGACGATTCCAGTGGATCGCCACCGTGTGATCCTGTTCGCTTTCGAGTCCGCGTTTTTGCTTGAACAACAACCCATTTTCGGCGACGAACAAAAGCAAACAAAACTATTTCTTAAAAAAAACAGAGAGAGAGAGAGAGAGAAAAGGAGAAACCCAGAAATAAATTTGACAGAAAAAGCTTTGGTTACAAGGCGAAGAGGAAGAGGTCAAGGATCGAAGAAGGAGATGGAATTTGGAGGTGGTTGAAGCAAAGAAGAAGAAGAACATTACACTGTCGTCATTGTAAAAGACTTTTTTTTTCTTTTTAATTTTGGATGGTTTTTGAGAAAATAATATTGCAAGGATTGAGGGACCAAAAAACCGCGTTTTCTCTGATGTGGATGGTTTTTTTTTTTTTGTTTTTTTTGTTTTTTTTTGTTTTTGGTGCTACGAAATGGATGGTTTTAGAGGATGTTTGGTAGAGGAATTATTTTTCTGATTTGAATTATAATTTATAGTTTGTTATAGTATTTTTTTTCACAAAAAATTTACGTAAATCGAAAATAGTTCAAATCACATGGTTTGAATCCTCCAACCAAACGTCATTTTTTAGTTGTTTCTCGTTTCGTTCGTGCTAAAGACTCGGTAACAGTAACGCCCAATCTTACTATTGGTACAGAAGGCAAAAAGGACTTTTTTTTATGACATGAGTAACACATAGGTCACATGTTTGGAACTCGTTTTAAAATAATTTTATTTTTTTATAAAAATAAAAATAAAAATGTTTTCATTCTCAGACAGAAATTATTTTTGAAAATATGTTTGGTAGTTTTATTAAGAGATTATTTTCAATGTAAAAAAACTTATTAATGTCTTTTGTTGTCTCCCTATGCTCGAGAGAGGAGAAAATAAAAACAAAAAATGAAAAATGACTAGTCATTTTTCATTTCTCTCTCATTTTACACTAAACTAAAAAATCGTTTTCATTTCTATTTTTTATCTTTATTGCGTCAAACGTCATTTTAAAAACGTTTTTATTTTTTCTTTCTCAAAAAATGTAAAAAATAAAAACGGGATTAATTCCAAATATGGTCTATTATATTTTTTTTATTTCACTCTATTACATATAAATTATAATAAAGAATTAGGGTGTGTGGGTAAAATAGTAATTGTGTTCAAAATTATTTAACAACAGTGATTATAAATTCGATATGTGTAAAAACTACTAGATTTCTTGAGGAGGGGGCAATTTGCTAACTTTCATTGTTCAGAGGAAATAGAATGTTACGTTTTAAACACCGGGGGTAAAGTGTTATAAGGAATATAATTCATGAGAATTTTTTGTAATTAATCCTATTTGAGATTTTATCATATTAAATTAAAATTAAAATTTATTTTCAAAAAATGTAAATCTAAGAATATGAGTAGCAGAATAATTGTGCACCAAACTGTTTAGCAATAATTAATATTTGTGTGACATGTGGCGATTCCGTAAAAAACACTAATAGAAAGAGCATTTTTGTTAACAATTCATAATTTAGGAGAACATGTGTTACATTTTAAAATTTGGGGGGTAAAATGTTATACGAGTCATAATTCAGGAGGAATTTTTGTAATTAATCCTTGTTCCTAATTTTTTTTTTGTTGCTGGGGTTAAAAAGAAAAATGAGAACTTCACTCACAAATGCCATATGGGGACGTTTGGTAAGGAGATTCGTACCCTGATTCGAATCATGATTCATGGTTCGCTACAGTGTTTTCTCTCACAAAAAATACGCGTAAATAAAAAATAATTCTAATTTCATGATTCTAATCCATGAACCAAACGTGTAACAACTTTTGATTCGTCCCAGGGAAATTGGGTGAGGTAAAGAGCGCTTTGTTTTTTTTTTTAAGGAGGTGGTATGATAAACTAGTCGATTTTTTTTTAAAAAATTAATCAAATGACCGGTGTACTTAAAGAAAAACTTCGTTATTTCCTCAATCTTCACCATCTCCACATGCAAAATGAAGAGCCAGGTCTGATGGAGCAGAGCAAGGCCTCTAATTCAATCTCCATCTCACTAGCTCGCGAAGATCTCCAAAGCCGATCTTGTGTCGTTGTTCTCCAGACCTGTCGTCGCCGTACATCAAATAATAGTCGCTGCAACATGCGATCCAAACGCGGTGAGATCGTTGTGGTCCCTACGACAGTAAATTGCCTCTACAATTCAATTCATAGTGGTTTTTTAGCAATATTCATCATCACAAGCAACGATCTTCATGATTGCGATATTGCCAACGAAAATCTCCACCTCGACGTCTCGTGGTAGCGAGCATACTGGTGGGAGCATTAGTGCATGGCGGACATAGCTGTTGAGATAGAAGGAGAAATTTCAAACTTTTCTCCCTTTTTGACTGGTTATTGAATTTGGAATGGTCTAATATTGATAGATTCTTGTTTATCATACGATTTATCACCCATATATATAAGCCCGTTTGGTTTATAGATTTAAACATAAAAATTTTAATAGGAATTTAAATTTTGTGAGAGAACATTGAGTAATTCGAACCTATGAAATAAACATGAGCTATGATTTGTAGATTCTTGTGGGTTCTCAAAAGTGGTCTCCCCCACTGAGTTTGCTATTTTCGTTTGTTTCTTATTTAGGTATAATATTTTGCTTCTTAGTCGAATCGATTGTTCATCATTTATGTTTTTATTATCTGAATAGTCTATCATCTTCGCATTGTAGGATGTCTTTCTGTTCTTAATCCTGTGATCGAGTTTTTTTTTTATGGGAAAAAAATTAATTAGTGAAAGATCACCATAAAGAAGTTAAAGAAGTTATAGGAAGAGTCTCAATTTAAAAATTAAAATGAAAATCTCATTGATATATATATATATATAGGCAAAGTCTTTAAACCGGCACTTATTATTTGTTGGATTAAAACGATAGTTGTATAATTCAATATAAATTGTGTATATTTACATGTAAAGATGTACAACTAAGTATAAATCTTGTATATTTACACGTTGTACAATTCAATATATATCTTGTACAATTTAGCATATGAAAGTTGTACAATTATAAAGATGTATAAGTTATATGATAAGTTATATAATTCATCATATATCTTGTATATTTATATATAGTAATTATACAATACAATATAAATCTTGTATAATATCTTTTACCGGATCAGTATGCCTGTGGACGACATTTTCTATATATATATATATATATTATATGAAAAACTTGATAGGTATTTTAGCATATGAGTAATAACACTAACAAACAAACAATCATAAAAAAAGGCGGCGCTATCAAGGAAAACAGTCTCCCTTCTCCAACGGTACGTTTTCCCTCTCTTGTCGCTGTCTTTTCAATCTCTTTCTGTTCCTCTCTCTCTCCTCCATTTCTTCTCTCTTTCTCTCTATAGATCTCACGGCCATGAAGCACTTCATGCAGCAAAGAAACGCAATCTTGAGGGAGACGACGATAGAGTCTCTGGCCTTGCCCAACCCTAGCGCGGTCAAACCCCAGCCGTCGCGGAAGCAGAGGGGCTCCAAGGAGAACGCGCCAAGCCCACGACGATAGAGTCTCTGGCCTTGCCCAACCCTAGCGCGGTCAAACCCCAGCCGTCGCGGAAGCAGAGGGGCTCCAAGGAGAACGCGCCAAGCCCCGGCCGTCGCGGAAGCAGAAGGGCTCCAAGGAGAACGCTCCGCCGTCGGATCCGAACTCGTTGCCCCCGATTCCGGAGCACTCGCCGGCGATTTCCACCCTCTTGACCTCCACTTTCTCCCAATCCCTCGTCGGACATTAATGTCGCCGGATAATGACCGGAGTTTTCACCAGCAATCGCCGGATTCTGCTCTCTCACGTTCTCATCGGACCAGATTGAAACATTGTTGAAGGAATGATAGAAGTTTTCCCAAACAATCGCCGACATTTCTCTCTTTCTTCCTCATTAGACCAGATCCACCATTGAAGGTTTGATAGAGTTTTTCCAAAGAAATCGCTGCTAAATTCTCTCTCTTCCTCATCTGACTAAAGAGTTG